>NC_057799.1:1546617-1549370 GCF_018294505.1 Triticum aestivum | reverse complement strand
CCCGGCGAGCCCCCCCCACCCCCTGAAAATCGACTGACCCAAAAGTCAATTCAGTCGACTGAAGTCTAGCTAAAACGGAGCAGCATCGCAAGCAAGAGCAAGAGCGAGAGCAGCAGCGCGAGCAAGAGCAATAGCAAGAGCAGACCACGCAGCGGACCGAGAGCAAGAGCAGAGCAGCAGCGCGAGCGAGAGCTAAAGCAGCAGCAGCTCCTACTGATGTGGACGTCGCCGCCGAGGGAGCGACGCCGTGGAGGAAGTGGCTGGCGGCGCCGCCATGGATGGAGCCACGTCGTGTCGGCTCGGGACCGAGCGCCGGTAGCACCGTGAGATCGAATCAAGAAGAAAATGCGGCAATTAGTGTACAACCTCTTTGGTGGTGATGATGCTCTTCCGGTGGTGCAGGTGAAGACGGCGGTGTGGGAATGGAGGTGGCGCGAAAGACGAGGGGAACGTCGGGGCAGCTCCTTGGAGGTGGAGGACGGGGTGGCTGAACCGGCGGGACTATGAGATCGACGACGGATCATCATCCGGTAGGTGGATGAGGGACGTCAAGGTGTTGCTGTGGACGACGTCGTTGGGGAAGAGGCTCCGGCTGGGTGGAGGACGGAGCAGGGTGTGGGGTTTCATCCCGGGTTTTCGCCGCCTCGGTGTACGAATGGGTGGGCGGATGGGATGGCAGTGGGGAACCATGGCTTAGAGACGCGCTTGTCCGAAATGTGGGGTAAGTTACGAAAGTACCCCCACCGATTTGAGGCGGTTCTTTCGGTTCAGGGGTAGCACGGGCATTTCGCGTGTCGGGATTTCACAGGAGGTGGGAGTTTTCGCGTGCTTTGTAATTTCGGAATAGCAAGGCGCGGGTTGAGATGGAGGGAGTTGTCGGAGGACAACGAGACAAAGATATATCTTAAATATTTCGGGCTAACAAGGGGTGGGTTGAAATTTCCGGACAAGCCTAACGTGTACTGTACCAAATCAATGTGCACTACAAATGTCATTCAAAACTTTGAATTCATGTTATGTTCAATTAAAATATTTTGCTACGTGTATAATGCATGCAACCTACTACTCAAATGAACGTTTTAGTGCATTCCAAACGTATATACTACCGCTTCCATATGAACCTAATTTGAATTCGTTTCTCTATTTGAATAAGATCTACGGTAATGATTGTTGTGAAGTCAAAGCATTTGAATTTGTTTCTCTGTTTTAATAAGATCTACAATCATCATTATTGTCAAGTTAAACCATCGTTTGTGTATTATCTTCACAGCACACCACATGATTAGTCTCGAGTTACATATGAACTATGTGTACTATATGAACTCGAACTAGATTTTTTGAATCCACTTTATTTTGATTTCAAATCACATTACATTTCTAGCTCTAGCTAGATCTTCATAATCTAAACCATGTCTCATATGTATAATGTGTTTATCACATTATGTATGGTGCCCCGCCCCCTACGCCTACAAGTATTTAGATGCGAGTTGCAAACACCACACATTACCACAAATTCAAATAAAATGTGAGAATGTTCGATATATAGTATTGTTTAGATTGTTCGATATTTAGTTGTAAGCTGCAAACACCACACATTATCACAAATTCAAATAAAATGTGAGATTGTTTGATGTATAGTATGGTTTAGATTGTTCGGCATTTAGTTGTGAGTTGCAAACGCCATGGATTATCACATTATGGTATAACATGTGCACATCACGTGTATCACCGCTATATTCATGCATGCAATGTTTAAAACACTATGATCTCCTATTCAAATATATGAATCCGCTTTCATATCAAATTATGATCTTTGTTAGTCTCTTACACCCACACAATCCTCTAACCTTTGTAGCTAGCACTAACTTGCTCTCGTGCATGCACACGCCCTCCTCGCCCTCCCCCTCCCTCGGCATTCTATCCACCGGGCACATTCATTTTTTTCTTTAGGTCGTTCTCCCAGAGTCTCCACAACTCCTTTCCAACACACACCGATCGATAAACCTCTCCAGCGATGCCTGCCTACAACATACACACACACCTTCAATCTCCTCCTTTATGTGTCCTTGCCTCGTGTGTCTCATACGGTCAGACACACGTGTAAGCTCTCACCCCTCTTTTCATCAAACTCACAACCGCACACTCCTCCCCCTATCTAGCTAGTAGTTGGGCCTCTCGCACCACCTCCTAGCTCCATTCTCTCTGTCTATCCGTCTCGCTGGGCCTTATTTGCCTCTAACAAATGGACGTACACCGACCGATCTCTCGCTATACATATAGCTAGCTAGGTCCTTATAACTCGTTTTTACCCACACGTCAATCGATCTACCTCATTAGTTGTGTCTCTCCCTTCCTCCGACAAACAACAATTGATCTACCGATCTAGTTAGGTTTGCTTACCAAACACATGGTTCCCCTTCATCATCCATGGATGTGTCCTGACAGATCTATCACGCACAGGCACACACAGAAAAACATCCCCACTCTTATTGATAACATTGCAGTTCCACCCTCAGTTTGTCTAGTAGGCCTCTCCCACCATCTTCGAGAAGCAACTCCATCACCCATCCAGCACTCTACCCCTCTCCCTCCCTCTATCTCTCCTCTCTCCCTCTGTCCCATCATATTTCCCGTCCTTCAGTTATGTATGGATGTCGACCGATCTCCCTCAAGACATAGCTGGGTCTCTCCTTCTCAACACATATACGAGTCATTCTACCTCTATAGTTAGGCCTCTGCCTACCCCTCCCCCC
>NC_057799.1:1544258-1546425 GCF_018294505.1 Triticum aestivum | reverse complement strand
CCCCCCACACACACCGATACATCGAGCGCTCTAGTCATGTCTCCCTGCCACACACAAACTTGACATGTGCCCTCTAACGTTCCGGTAGGCCAGTCGCTCTATTTCTTTGACTTGCACACACACACAATTTCGATTGCTCTCTTCATCGATCTCGCACCCACCCACTTGATCATCTCTTCGACTCTATCGATAGCTATGACCCCTCCCGCTCTTCTCGTGGATTGCCCGACCCTCTATGTATGATATGGATAGGCCTCCATTTCACACACATTGCATGCGAAATTTTGTTTTAGATGTCATCGACACATATTCCCACAAATAATTCACGAAATCAACCCCCCACCCCACCCCCACCCCAAAACAAAAAACACTCACGAACGCGGTTTGTATCTCTCACACACACCCACGTAGGTGGGTGACGTGCACGAAGAGAAGAGGTGCATGCACGACGCACGTACTCCCGTCTCTTTCCCAACCACACCCCGCGCGGTACACAGTGGAGCTCATTTCTGTACGAAAAAGGCAGCCCACGTGGTAATTTGGCACATGTACTGGTTGTCCACTTGGTGGAGGGAGGATCATCTACCACGGGTGAACAAACAAATTGCGACTTGACGTGTTATGTTAAAAAAGAGGCAAACCATGTGGGGCCTACCTTAGAGGCAAGGCTCTATACACTGGAGTACTTTTGATGTGTCCCGTCAACTCGCGGAACGAGGAGAAGCTTGCTTAGTACGCCGTCTCCCCCGCCCACGGGCGTGGTGGCTCGCAGGATGAGGTGAAGCTTGCTCCGCCTTACGCCCGCTCCCTCGCCTATGCGCGCGGTGGCTCGCATGACGAAGAGAAATATTTACCACTCCCTCCGTTTACTCCTCGTCCCTACTACCTTGGTTATAGAGATTATATCATATTGTTTCGAATATATATGTCCTTTAGTAGATTTCAATATGAACTACTAGTACATACTGCAAACACTGATGTATATAGACGTATTTTAGAGTGTAGATTCACTCATTTTGCTCCGAATGTAGCACTCTCCCTCGCCCCTCGACCCTCGCCCACGTGGTGGACGTGCAGCAATTCATTCGGTGTCATATAGCCAGAACGATATATACTGCACTACCATTATTGCTCGACTTCCCGAAGAGGCGAAGAGTCAATCGTAAGGTTAATATTTTGGAGATGCCAAGCGCAAGGTTATAGGAGAACGAGTAGTAGGTGCCGCGTCATTTATAAATAAAGTTTTTTTCTTCAGTGGCACGTATGCAATATGATAGATTCATATGGAGAGAAAAGGAAACCGCTCGACTATATACGGGCTAGCCTACACGGTTGCTTGCTGGGGTTGCTCTCTGCACACTCTCTTGCACAAAACGATTGTGGCCACATCTCTAACATCCCGGCGGATCACGTCCGCTTGGGGAAGGGGTGGATGCTTAGTGTAGATGCGGTGGCCGTCGCCGACGGCGAAAACCCACTGTCGGCACGTCCCGATCAGGGGTCCCCGCCGTTCTCTCTCACAAAGCCGGTGAGGTTGCCTTCGTCCCTTGCTCACTGCCGCGACGTGGGCAGTTGCCGCCTCCCGCCGCCCTCCTCAAGGTTGTGCTACGTCCCTCAGGTACAACTCGCTTTACAGCCGGCTTGCACCACTGCTCCAGCTGCCCACATCACTCCATGTGGATATTTCTCTACTTCTTTGCCCCGCACATACCTCTACTGGCTTCTACGTACTGTATTTGTGATGAGTTTATGTCTCAATAACTAGTCCCAGTAATCTTATTCTAATCACGCTTCTTCAATTTCTTTGCCACAGGGATGCTCATCTCGGTTTTGGTGAAACTGCACAAAATGATCCGATGGTCAAAAGGTTGCAAACTTCATTTATTAGGAAGCTCGAACGTTGCCAGCAAATTGAAGCCTGGTCAGGGTTCACGGTTCAAGGGCTAGGGACTGCATGGATCGTTTTTTTCTTTAGCTGCCTCTGGAATCAGCTAATTTGCCATCTGCCAGCTCTTTGCGGTCTGCTAGCTGACGGCAAAGAAGCTCTTTGCCATCAGCTACCCAAAAGCAGACGACAAAGAAACGGCAGACGACAAAACAGGCCTTTGCCATCTGCCGGCTCTTTGCCGTCAGCCAGCTGACGGCAAAGAATCTTTGCCGTCCGCTG
>NC_057799.1:1523899-1543130 GCF_018294505.1 Triticum aestivum | reverse complement strand
GACACGGCACCCCGACACCGACACGACACCCCGACCCCCGAGACCTCCCGAAAAGGTGTTCTTTGGCCTTGCAGAGGCCGATGGGGTCATATATTTGTGAATTATTAGTTAGGTCATATATTTTTCGATTTTGTTATGAAAACATCATATATAATTGTGTTGATCGGGTAGATTTAAATGTGCAGTTGTTTCATCGCTGCGAGGTTTGGTGGTCGACGACCTCACCGTGCGTTTGACGAGCTCTACCACTTCGTTCGTGGGTGAGCACAAATGACATGTCCTCCTCCCCCGTTAATTATTTGCTCTGTTCCGGTGTTCGTGCCGATGAAACTTGATAGCTAGCTATATATGTGTCTTGAATCATCAGTATGCGTAACCAATATGTGTCTCCCGTTCGAAAGCGTCATAGTTATAAATATGCATGCATTTGCATATTTATAACCTTGATTCTTTCGAATTTTCCAACGCTATCCATGGACAGCCCGAGTATGTTTAGATTGGGTTCGTTTTCCCATATGCTTTGCTCCGGAGCTGACGCATAAGTTTCGTCAGTGCCTCCCCTGTTGTTCTCCAGGTACACATCCTCTCTGTTTATTGCAGAGACGTGTATCAGGAGAACAGCGGGGAGGTGCTGCCAAAATTTTGCGTAGGATCCGGAGCATAGCATGGGAAAATGAACCCAATCTAAACATACTCGGGTGGGATTAGGACCTATCATTACCTATTAGAGTGTAGGTTGCATGGACGTAATAAAATTGTCAAAGTAGATCAACTGATGAATATATACATGGTGAATTATATATATATATATATATATTTGTTGTGTGTCTAGTAGCTCTGAAAGTCAAGATGAGTGATCGTGCGTGGATGTACACTGGTCAGAACAAATGGAGCACTGAATGGTTCACAAAAACCAAGGGGTTTGTGCAAGCCGCATTTGCAAATGGCCAGAGGAAAACCTGGTGCCCCTATTTACGGTGCGGCAATTGGGAAAAGAGGACAGAGGCTGAAATGGGCAAACACCCTCAGAAGAGTGGTTTTACGCCCGATTAGACGGTGTGGACATTTCATGGTGAGTCTGCCCAACGTGACCGAGCTGAGGTGGATCATCGCCGACGAGCATGGTACCGGGATGGAAAACATGGTGCAAGACTTCGATGATGCTCGGGATTCGGACGAGGAGATGGAGGAATCTGCAAAGGCCTTCAATGAAATGTTGGAGTCTTCAAAACGTCCGCTCCATGAGCACACTGAGCTTTGTCAGTTGGATGCCATCTCACAAGTAATGGCTCTGAAGGCTCAGTTCAACTTGGGCAGAGAATGCTACGATGCAATGATGACAGTATTTGGACGCTTTCTACCCAAAGGCCATGTAATGCCTGCAAACCTGTACCAGTCGGACAAAATCCTCCGTGCACTAAAGATGCCCTATGAGAAGATACATGCCTGTGAGAAAGGATGTGTCTTGTTTAGGCTTGACTATGCGGACTTGAACTATTGTCCCATTTGCAAGTCTTCCAGGTATGTTGTGGTAGACAACGGTATGGGTGAGAAGACACAGACCAAAATCCCCGTTAGTGTTCTTCGGTATATGCCAATCGTACCAAGACTTCAACGTCTTTTCATGGTCGAAGAGACGGCCAGACAGATGACATGGCACAAAACGGGCAAAAGAACCGAACTAGATGCAGATGGGAATCTGATGATCGTACACACATCGGATGGTGTTGCGTGGAAAAAGTTTGATGAATTACATGCTGACAGTGGCAGATCCGAGGCATCCTCGAGTCGGCATCAGCACGGATGGGTTCAGTGTGTTTGGTATGACGGCAGCCCAATACAGTTGTTGGCCCGTATTTGTCTTTCCACTCAATCTCCCCCCCGGAAAGATTATGCAAAGAAAGAACATTTTCCTGACTTTGATAATTCCAGGGCCCAACTATCCGGGGAAAAATATGAATGTGTACATGCAGCCGCTTAAGGACGAATTGCAAGAAGCCTGGGATAATGGGTTCAAGACATACGACGCCTATAGCAAACGGAACTTCATAATGCGTGTCTGGTACATGTACTCGACGCATGACTTGCCGGCGTATGCGCTATTCGTTGGCTGGTGTGTGCATGGAAGGTTCCCGTGCCCCACATGCAAGGGAGCTCTTGAGTTTCGTTGGCTTCAGGCCGGTCGCAAGTTTTCTTGCTTCGACATGCATAGACAGTTCCTGAATCCTCGCCATAAGTTCAGGAAAGACAAGAAGAACTTCATCAGAGGTAGAGTTGTCAAAAACTCTGCACCACCTGCATTGACAGGCCAACAGACCCTGGATCAGTTAAACGCTCTCGAGCCAGATCCAGAGCGTCTAGGGTACTTCAAGGGGTATAATTCTAAGCATGCCTGGACTCACAAAACATGCTTATGGGATCTGCCTTACTTCAAAGACCTCCTTTGCCCACACAACATCGGCGTGATGCACACTGAGAAGAATATCGCCGAGGCACTTTTTGGTACATTGTTCGGCATAGATGGGAAGTCAAAGGATAATACTAAGGCTAGAGTCGATCTGGAGGCGCTATGTGATAGGCCGTTACAAAACATGAAAGAACCGAAAGGAAAGCAGAACTGGACAAAGCCAAAGGCATGGTTCAATCATGGAAGGCCAGCTATGAGGGAAATTATCTTGTGGGTGAAAATGCAGTTGATGTTCCCCGATGGGTATGCAGCGAATCTAAAGAGGGGAGACAGTCTTGATAAATTGAAGATATTTGGTCTCAAGAGTCATGATTGGCACATATGGATTGAGCGGATAATGCCGGTGATGTTGCGTGGCTTCATCCCTGAGGATGAATGGCTAGTACTGGCAGAACTCAGCTATTTCTTCCGTGTTCTTTGTGCGAAAGAACTATCGCCTGGCGTGCTAGAAGAAATGGAAGAGTTCGCGCCGGAGTTGATCTGCAAGTTAGAGAAGATCTTTCCACCGGGCTTCTTTAATCCAATGCAACATTTGATTTTGCATCTCCCGACCGAGGCAAGATTGGGGGGGCCCGTGCAACATCGTTGGTGCTACCCAACTGAGAGGATGCAGAAGACGCTTCGACAAAAATGTAAAAATAAACGTAGAATTGAAGCATCGATGGCTGAGGCATTCATCACTGAGGAGGCGGCAAACTTCGTGACAGCACACTACGAAGCCAAAAATCGTCATTTGCATAATCCGAAGCCTCGGTACAATGCTGACGACCCTAAAAAGGGTGGATCCAACCTCAGCCTATTCAAAGGGAATCTCGCACCAGCCAGTGTTTCAAATCTAGTATCTTTGGATAACGAAGAATGGCGGACCATTTCGGTGTATATCTTCAACAACCTGATAGAAGTGCGGCCGTACATCGAGTAAGTTTTCGGTACATTGTTTCGCAACTTCTATTTCCTTTGAACTGCTCTTATTCCTGGATATTTCATACAGTCGATACGTCGCCTTATTCTCGTATGGAGCGGTGATCCAAAAGGATTCTGTCGAAGAGTATGAGCTTCTCGCAAAGCAAGGAGGCGGCTATCCCGGTTTCATCTCTTGGTTCAAACAAACGGTAATTTCTATTAGATAATTTCATTTCATTCGCTAATTTGTGCGTAATGCAACAATCCTTTCATATTAAACTTGTAGGCTAATTCAGAGTCTGTGGACGCCGAATTGAGACAAGTCGCTAATGGTTTTGACTATAAGGTCCGTTCATTTGACAAATACGACATCAACGGGTATCGCTTTCGTACCTATGGCAAAGAGCTATCTATGGCCGACCGAAAGTCTACAAATTGTTGTGTATCTGCTATCGGCGAAGGAGGTACCGAGTATTATGGGAGAGTTGAAGCAATTTATGAACTTCTATTCTATGGTGAAAACCCACCGAGTGTCGTAGTCTTCAAATGTTATTGGTTTTAGCCGAAGGAGACCAAAGCACCCATTTAGATGTTCCTGATGTCTATATTACGGCTCAATAGGCGACCCAAGTATTCTATCTACCGTGGGCCTGCCAAACTAATCCAAATCTGAAAGGTTGGGATGTCGTTTATGAAGTGCCGCCACGTGCTAGACTATCTCCCCCAAAGGAAGAGGATTATGAACCTCACATTAACCCAGACACATATGAAGGAGAATTATTCCAAGAGACACATCTTTCCAAAAAGCGTTTCAAGAACCACTATACTTCACCCCAAAACATTGAAGTAGACAGCGACAGTGAATCCGACATCACCCCAGAGGAGGAACAAGAAGAGCCGGAACAAGAAGAGGTTACTGCTGCGGATGACCTGTCAATGCTTGACCGATTACGTCAAGGTGGCCTTCCACATGTTGATGCCACTGAACCCTATGAGCCCGTCATTGATTATAGTGATGATGATGATTATGCATTTATTGATGATACTGATCGAGATTATTAGTAGTGTCAGGTATTAATTTTTTTTATGTTGTACTTGATGATGATACACTTAAGTGATACACATATTATTATTCATGTCGGTCTTTTTTTATGTTGTACTAATTTTGTTTACTGTTTGTCATGGTAGGTGCTTAAAGATGGTGGGCGCTGGTCGGGAGCGCGCCAAGGCCCCTTCTTCGTCGGCGCGTGGTGTGAGGTCTTCCATTCCACACGCACCTCTCCGCCGAGCGTTGCTGGACAGTATGGCGACACCGCCGGGCCCTTCTTGGTCGACCGCGGTGCCAAGCAGGGGACGAGGTAAGAAGAGAGGAGGTGGGGCACGTGGTCGCGGGAGTGGAGGTAGGGTGACTGCTACGGCGCCTTCCTCGCCGCCACCGCCAGCTGTTTCACCCGAGCACGTGACTGCTAGGGTGGACTCGTCCGAGGAGGAGGCTACACGGACTCCAGTCCACGAGCCACCGGTCCGCGGGTCTTGGGCCCACGAGCCTCGGGTCGACGGCCTTTCGGCCCTCGAGACCCCGGAGGAGCACACGTCTGGATGGGGTACCTGGCCGGATCAGCCCGAGGAGCCGAGTATCCATGCTGATGATGGCGGGGAGCCGACTGATATTGAGGAGGAGGGGGCACCGTCTACCAGCGTGGTTCTACACAGCTCCCGTCCGTGCCGGCGACCCGCGAGCAGAGGTGGTTGATTTTCCCTGATGGGGAGAGGTAAGTGCATTTAATATTTTTGTACCTTCTGCATACGTTTCTTCAAATAACTAATGCGTTGGCCTTGTCATGCTGCAGGGGTTGGGACCACCATCATAGTGTCCGCCGGCCCAACTCCGTCCTTGGAGTTCTTTGTCGGCAAAACATCCCGGGGTTTGTCACGTTGCCTGGTGAGGGTCGGCTTCCAGAGCTTGGATTGAGCTGGGAGCACTACATGGCTGCCTCGGCCCCGCCGGATGAGATTATCGACGGTGTCTTGTACACGACGAGGGCAGACGTGGTGATGAGAAAGTTCTGGGTAATTTCTCCTTTACACAATTAAAAATCTTGAACTAGCTAGTTATTAATTGTACTAATCAATATTGTCTCATTTGATTGCAGACATTCTACAGGTGTGAGGAGGGATACGAGGAGGACGCGGCAAATGTTATTGATAACGTCTGCAAGCGCCTACTACAGAACTTACGGCACGAGGCTCGGGTGCAGGCTGTTCGAGACTACTACGCCTTGCGTGGTATCAAGAAGACCAAGCCGGCGTGCCGCGAGAAGTTCCTGAGTAAGGAGCAGTACATGAAGGTAATTCTTAAGGCCTTCTACTTAAGTTCCTTCATTTAGTAATTCTTAGCTGTAGTGCTCAAGTTTCTATTTGCTAACTTAGGCGCCTCCGAGATGGTGTGCGGATCGGATGGATTGTTGGGAGGTGTTGGTCAATGAGTGGTGCTCAAAAGAATGGCTAGCCCTCCACAACGAGGCCAAGGACAAACGTGCCCAAATGGAAGGTGTGCCACACCATCAAGGCAGCTCCAACTTATATCAGTTCGGGCGGAACTGGGTATGTGGTTTGCTTCATGATTCATGCAATTCATTCATCATGCTAGCTTGAACCCTTTAATTACTAATTTACATTGTTTCTCTCTTTCAGGCACGCTACAATAAGGTGGATAAGGTGCCAGAGGTGTATGACCTGTATGCCATGGCCCACACTGCCTCTTTCAAGAAAGTCAAGGCATTCTCTCCGTCTGACCTCGATGATGGAAACAACTTCACCAACATCTCCTCCCACAACAAGCTCATGAGATATAGAGATGAGGGGAAGGCGAGGAAAGGGGAGGACTTTAACCCGAGCCAGGGTCCCATTGATCCAGAGCTGGTGATGATATCTGGTGGCGGGAGGTCCCATGGCTCCATAGCCATTGGAGATGGACTTATCCGTTATCCTAGCACTCTCCGGGAGATCAAGGCGCGCCAGTCGAGCTCCGCTCCTGAGATAAGGCCTAGTGAACTGCCAGTCCAACTCGCCATCAAGGTTAGTGATACGTACTCAGCTATCTTTCTCCATTACATTATGTGCGCTTCCATCAATGATTACAAATGGTCATGTGAGTGGTGTTGCAGGCTGCTATACAGAGTGAGAGAGATAGAACGGAGAAACTTCTGGCGGAGGCAGCGGAGAGGCAGCGGGAGTTGGAGGAGAGGACGACAAATATGTTGGAGGAGGAGAGGGCACGGAATGACATGCAGGCAAGGGCCATGTACGAGCTCCTTGTGGTAAGTTTCTTCTGCAGATTAGCCAAAACATTCATGTAGTGTTTGTCTCATTACTAACTAGTATGACTGAGTCGTCAAAACCAAATGTGCAGTCTGTGTGCGAGAAGACCGGTCAGACCGCTCCGCCGATGCCAGTGATTGCTCCTGGGACCACGGTGAGTTTAATTTGAATGGACATTACTTGCTAGTCTTAACATTTGAGTGTCATCATGCTAACAAGACATGGAAATGATCTTTGGTGCAGCGTAACTACAGACAAGCATCGCATGATCCTTCTCCAGCTACCGACACGAGCCACCCGCTCCTACACCTCCTGGATCATGGTAAGTTTATCTAGTGTTTTTCTTAACACATGCATAAAGACCTAGACTTAGCTTTATTTCCTCCAATGCTTACCATAATGACCTAGACTTAGCTTCTTCTCCTCCAAAATGACTTAATAAGCTTACTGACCTCCAAAACCATCCATTTTACCTAAGTTAGCTCTAAAACGATCTGTACTTAGCTTACTTATGTCAAAAATTGCATAATTAGCTTAGTTAGCTCATAAACGATCCATTTTACCTAAGTTAGCTCTAAAATGACCCATTTTACCTTGGTTAGCTTATAAATGATCCAGTTCATCCAAGTTAGCTCAAAAATGTCCCATTTTACCTAGATTAGCTCCTAAATGATCCATTTTACCTATGTTAGCTTTAAAATGACCCATTTCACCTAGGTTAGCTCCAAAATGACCCATCTTACCTAGGTTATCTCATAAACGATCTATTTCAACTAATTTAGCTCATAAACGATCCATTTCACCTAAGTTAGCTAAAAAACGATCCATTTCACCTAAATTAGCTCTTAAATGATCCATTTCACCTAAGTTAGCTCAAAAAGATCCATTTCAACTAAATTAGCTCCTAAATGATCCATTTCACCTAAGTTAGCTAAAAAACGATCCATTTTAACTAAGTTAGCTCATAAATGATCCATTTCACCTAAGTTAGCTAAAAACGATCCATTTCACCTTAGTTACCTAAAAATGATCCATTTGACCTTAGTTAGCTCATAAACGACCCATTTCAACTAAGTTAGCTCATAAATGATCCATTTCACCTTAGCTAGCTCATAAACGACCCATTTCAACTTAGTTAGCTCATATATGATCCATTTCACGTAAGTTAGCTCATAAATGACATATACTTCTTGTTCTACTCTTCTTCTTGTTCTACTCTTCTTGTTCTAGTCTTCTTATTCTAGTCACCTATTTCTAACTTTCTTATTTTGCCATTTTGCAGATTTCATTCACTTCACGGAAGCTAGCTTGCTATGGAGTGCTTGTTTTTTCTTTCATTCTCTTCAATTATTCTTCTAGCTTGCCATGATGGAACTTGCTATCTTGATGAAATTTTGCATTGTAATATGTATGGATGGAACTTGCTTATGTATGAATGGATGGAACTTGCTTATGTACGAATGGATGAAAGTTATGTGCTGGATATGTGATATGTTTGCTGTTAAATAGGCCTGTGAAATATATCTATATATGTCATATATATTTGCTGTGAAAATTGTTGGATTTAATAAAAAACAGATAAAAGAGCCAATACGCAGGCTCTTTGCCGTCTGCCACCGACGGCAACGGGCTCTTTGCCGTCAGCCACAGACGGCAAAGAAGCCACGTGGCAGCCAACTGTGCTTCCTGGGAGCTGACCCATTTGGTCAGTTTGCCTACAGTGGCAGACGGCAAAGACACTAGAAAGTTTGCCTACAGTGGCAGACGGCAAAGACACTAGAAAGTTTTCCTACAGTGGCAGACGGCAAAGACACTAGAAAGTTTGCCATCTGCGGCAGACGGCAAAGGCCTTTGCCGTCCGCCGTTCATGCCTTTGCCGTCCGCCGTGGCAGACGGCAAAATAGCTGAGTCCTGTAGTGCAACTTTGGACGCAAGATACATGTAACAGAAGCTGGATGTTTGCACAAAGTTGAGACACTTATTTTGGAACGGAGGGAGTACATATTTGCTATGATATGTCAATCATTGAGATGCAATAGCATGCATGTTAGTCTCCTTTGTATTTGATGAAATGTTGCAACAGGCAACCTTGGACGCAAGATACATGTAATAGAAGCTGGAAGCTTCATAGCATTGTACAAATTTATCTCGCTGATAAATTACAGTACGTACTATACTAGTACTTCCTCCGTTCCTAAATATAAGTCTTTGTAGAGATTTCACCATGAACCACATGCGGATGTATATAGATGCATTTTAAGTGTAGATTCATTCATTTTGTTCCGTATGTAGTGCAATCTCTACAAAGGCTTATCTACTAGTAATAGCTAGCCCCCACTACTAGGAATTCTCTATCATCTCCTTGAGCCACATCATCAAAATTGATGTAGCCGTTAGATGAAGTAAATCAGTCCATAGTAGCCGTCTGATCTAGACGTTGAGAGGCTCCGCACTAAGCCACATGCAAGCATGCAGAAATACCGTGGCACATGCATGTGAGTGGGTTTTAAATCACATCAACATGTCTTCATGCAAGCATGCACCGTTAGCATGCATGTAAATGAGCTTTTAAGTCCCATTAACATGTCAAAAAGAAAAATATAATCCCATTATGCAGTAGGAGTTGGCTGATCTTTTTTCCTTACGTGGGATGATCTAAATGATGATGGGAGTTTATTTAGTTTGGCTACCACATTTGTCATGCGGTTATAGAGTTTTTTTAGTTCTATGAAATCAATAATTTTGCGCAGAGAGATATACCGCTGTTCCGCGGCAACGCGCGGGGACTCATCTAGTAATATTTAGGAACGGAGGGAGTACTATGTAAAGAGTTAGGTGTCGCACAGTGATAGTGTGAGGTGGTCCATGTAATCACTGAGCCTGCGTGTTTTCACTGCTCTTGCATGCCTCCACTGTAAGAATGGAGAAAATTGTAATCTAGTAGTAGTACCTCCTTTCGCCGAAAGCGTGGGACATCTAGCAGTCCTACCACCTCAGTAATAAAGACCAATGAGCCCTCAAATCACATAGACCCAGCAGTAAGTTGGACTGACGAAGCAACCATCACTCTTGCGCAAGTGAGAGGTCACGTCCGCTTTGCCCGGGCATGAATGCGGCACCGATTCTTTGGAGCGGCGCTGACCGTTTCGGGCGGGAAGCGCGCGCGGGCGATGGAGGGGCTTTGGGTGGGCCAGGCTGGCCAGGAGCGGGCGTGGCAGCTGTCCGCATGTCCCTACCGGACACGCCCGGAAACGAGAGGATGCACCGACTCTCGCGGCTAAAATCATACACTACACAACATCTCTCTGTAGGAGTAGGTCGATCTGTCGCTCTCTCTAACACACACATGCTGTTAAACACACACACACACACACACGCGCGCGCGCGCGCACACACACGCACCTTGGTCCCGTTGCACCTTCTAATGTGACTTATTACACCTAGACGGAGGGTGTAGTAAGTATACGAGATACGATGGCACACTGACTTAAGTCGAATACAAGTGCCCAAAATTTGTGTGCATGTTATAATAAGGATTCACTTAAAATAGTACGTGAGCGAACAGAGGGATCAATTGGATAGTGTTCCCGAGCAGTAGCGAGATGTGTGAGGTATGATACACCGCTGGCGCTTTTAATTTTTCTTATTAATTTGTTTGTTTCACCCTCTGACTGGTGGGACCCAACGTACTACGTGGAGAGAGGTAAGGTGACTAAGGCTGCATTATTTCTGCACCACTATGGATAGTCTTACCACAAAAGCCACATGACACGATTATGATTGAAATCCCAATGACTCCCACACACACAAAAAAAACACAGCATGCTTGTCACATGAATGCAGGAATGTATAAAAGGTTATTTCCCTCTTGTTGAACATAACGGGAGGGTTGTGTAGCTGGTTAGCCTGTTCGCTCATCAAACTTGAGGTCTCGGGTTCGATAACTACACTTGAGCATAATTTGTGCCAGGAGGATTCTTTGACTGGTCAAAATGTATTCTAGGGTTTGCACGCTTCACACACTCTCTCCAGTATATATATACACGCTGGAGCCTCAGCGCTTGTAGTTGCTCTCTTCACACTCTCTCGCCCTCTCCTGCTGGAGCCTTAGCGCTTGTAGTTGCACACTTCACACTCTCTCGCCCTCTCCAGATCTAAACAAGACTTCGTTGGCCTCTCTCCCCTCACTGCTGGTCAAAGAGCCGGCAGGATCCGTCCGTCGGGAAGGGAAGGAGGCTTAACGCTGTCGCCGTCGGCGAGGGACTACCGGCGCAGCTGTTCACTTTCCACCCAGTGGCGGCGCGGGAGGGCCTCTGACCCCTTCTTCTTCGCCGCCGTCCCGTCACCCACCGAACCACGCCCCAAGTACCTTAAGGTATAAGTTACTTACTCCACATGCATTGCTCTAGCTGCATGTATACCATGAATCTAGGACGTGGTTCAAAGAGGAAAGGAGTGGGGGAAAGTAGTGGGAAAAGTTGTATATAGCATGAATCTAGGACGTGGTTCAAAGAGGAAATTAAGGGGGAAAGTTGTATAGCATGAATCTAGGACGTGGTTCAAGGAGGAAAGGAATGGGGTAAAGAAGTGGGGAAAGTTGTATCGCATAAATCTAGGACGTGGTTCAAAGAGGAAAGGAAGGGGCGAAAGTACTAGTTCAAAAAGGAAAGGAAGGGACAAGGCTGTAGAATTTGAGCAGGACTAGATTTGCTGCGCTCACATAGGGAAAGGGGTCTAAAGATAACAAAACTGGGACCAACACAAATATGCTCCTTGGTTGTTTGTTCTTTGTTGCAACAGACTGTGCATGACCATAGTACATCGGTAGATGCACATGGTGCTAGTGCGTCCACTGTCCCGTGCAACTCATTAGCTGTTGTTAATCTAAGGCCCTGTTTGGTTAAAAACTCCCTAGTCCCTACCTGCTTGGTTCCAGGGACTAAACATGGACTAGAGGTTATTAAATGACACGCTAAAAGACCATGTTACCCTTAGTAATGAACTAACAGAGACAAGGTGCGATGCGTGGCAGGGGCAATTGTTGGAAAAAGTCCCAAAAAGACTCCCTCGGGGTCTTCTTTCTTTAGTCCCAAATGCCCACTTTTAGTCCCTAAAAGTCCCTTCTGTTTGGTTTAGATGGGACTGACACAGAGTTTTTTTAGTCCCTACACCAAAATGTCCCTGTAAACAAACACCCTCTAATAATGCCGCTGGAAAATTGATGCAATGCCAAAGTTAAAAGCAAACTACATGTTTAACGAATTTTATTGTTAATATAATCTCTATGTTAATATTAATCAATGCCACCGTTTGAGAAATGCTACTGTCTTGCTTTCTTTCCCATTTAGATAAGGTAGATGCTTCTTTTTGTTGGCTTCTGTGTCATCCACCGTTATTGACCACTAATTGTTTCCTTTGCACCTCTGTGTAAACAGGGTTATCTACTTCACCTCGTTGCCATTGTGAACTTTTGTTGCACTGCACAAAACCCTTTTGTTTTAAGAGTGTTTTGTGCAGTTAAACCAAAATGTCACACCGACAACGTTGCTTGATTGCTTGATCTTAGTGGAACTGCACAAGAGGAGATCTTACTTCCTATCCGTTAAGGCGAATTTGGTTCAGATCTTCTTCTTGTGAGTTGTTTGAATTCCGCATCATGAGAGGTCAGTACTAACCTTCTTTCACATGATTCTGCAGTGTGCTTTCATATGTTGTGCTACTTGTACGATAATGTTGCTTGATTTTAGTGAACTGCACAAATGGAGACAAGACTTCCAATCTATATGTGCACCGTAATATCCCATTGAGGTAAGATAAGGATATTTCACAAGGAGCAGTTGAAGGATGGTTACATTACTCCCCACAAGACCAAACTAACTTCAGCTCAGAAGGACTGACAAATCTCCATTTTTTGCTGTGATGCGCGAGTACAATGTTGTTCTAGGATTCTTTCTGGTGAGTTCCATTTTTCTAAAAGTGTGCTCTACATGGACACAGTATGTGCCTGTTGAAACTGTCAATTCATAGTACAGTTTGCTTTATACTAATCACTTTTTTGTATTTGTGCAAACAGGGGTGCTCAGCTTGATTTCAATGGGAACTGCACAAAATGTTCATGAATACATCGAATCATTCATTTCCACCACAAGAAAGGAGGTGCCGATAAGTTCAAGGTGTTGCAACATATAAGGGCAAAATCATACAAGCTACGCGCGAATTTGGTTGATTTTGGTGGAACTGCACAAAAAGAACAGCTGGTTTATTTAGCACGAGGTGCCATGTCAATGTCCGAACTGATGGCAAACCCTGCCCATTCCACAATCGTAGGCATTTGATATTTTGGAATGGGACAACCTTGTCAAATTTTGCTCACTGATTTTAGCAAGACATGCGTTTGATATTTTCGAATGGGACGCCCTTTGCTGTCAGCAGCGTCGATCAATTTTTTCATTATTCTTTAGTTGTGAAGTAAATATTGCCTCTGACATGTGAGTAGCTGAGATGCATAATCATCGATTGTTTTGAATGTTCTCTATGAATTGCCAGGCCTGTGTGTTTGATTGCAATGTACAGAAACGCTAAAAAGCTGCTCAAACTCTTTGTACTCCTTCTGTTCCTTTTTACTTCGCACATTGTGAAAGTGCATACTTTTTTGTATAAGATTGGTCAAAGTAGAGATACTTTTACTGCAGACAAAACTTGTATGCAGACTAGAAAGGACCGGAGGGAGTACATGTGAAACTGCTGCAAACGAGGTGATCACCCTGGGAATAATGTTAGTACGTATTGTTTTGCATGTTCATCCAATGCCAGTGATACAGGAATTCGAACTAATCAAAATAAATTCATTCATACACGGTCGGATTTCATATAAACATGCCGGATTTCATTACATTTCATACATTCTTCAACTAATAAGGGGTGCGCTGGAGGTATAATTAATTAACCGAAGCTAGCCACCTGTGTCCCGCTGGGCCGAGCAGAAGCTTCAGTGACTTAACTGCAGGTGCAGTTGCGTAACTGACATGTGGCCTGTTGGGCCCACGTGTCAGTCAGCTAACTACACCAGCAGTTAACTAGAAGCAGTGTTCTTCTCCAGCGCAGCTCTCAGACTCCACGTCGCCGCCAAGAAGCTAACCGGCCGTCAATGGTCAACCTGCCTAGCTTGGCTTCAACCGGAGGGTAGCAGCAGTGGCCTTACTTGGACCCGAGCGGCGGCGACCTACCGTGTTCTACTCTTCCTCATTTTCTGTGTGGCGCGGCCTAGTTGGCAGGGGGGTGGGGCCTCGGCGGAGCCGGCCATGTCCTTTGTCTCGTTGCCTGCGGGCGGCGCCTTAGCGGAGCGGTTGAAACCTCCCCCACGTTGCCAGCAGGGTGGGGCCTCGGCTGAGCCGGCAATCTCCTCTGCCTCGTTGTTGGCGGGGCGGGGGCTCGGCGGAGCCGGCGGTGTCCTCTGCCTCATTGTTGGCGCTGCGGGGCCTCGGCGGAGTAGGGCCTCGTCGATGCCAGCGGAGCAGGGACTCGTCAGAACCGGTATTGTCCTCTGCCTCGTCCTCGGTCTCGCCAAACAGCGCCTCACCCGCTTCATCGCCCTCTTTGCTAGCCTCTTTGTAGGCGGCCGCAGCCTCCGCCACCCGCATGCGGTACCGCCAGAGCTCGAGGCGGCCCTTGCGGGCGGAGCGGTACGAGTCGAGCAGCGCCCCCTGCTTCGCCCGCTCCGCGGCGATCTGCTCCTCCGCCTACAGGTGCTCCTGGAGGAGATGGTGGTTGTAGGCGGCGTAGGCCTGCGCCTCCCGGAACTGCTCCTCACGCATCTGCCTCACCCTGTCCATATATTGGGCACGGGCCTCGCCGATGGTCATGGTGCAATGCACCGGCGAGGATGGCGCGGAGGAGGGGGTTGGCGCCGGATCGTCGACTACCATGTTCTCCATTGGGACGTCGTTGTCCTCCGGCTGCCTGCCGGCCAGCCGGTCGGCAGCAATGGCTACCATCTCCTTGTGGTCCGTCGTCCGCCCGTCCCGAAGAGCGCTGGAGCGTGAGGATGCCATGGTGGGCAGTAGTGATGTGGACAGGAGAAAGGAAACGGATGCGGATGACTGCGGCTATGGCCAGCGCAGTAGTTTATATAGCAATGGTGGGCGGGCGGAGGGACGGACGTGTGGCACCAGAGTAGCTGCCACGGCAACCACGTATCGTTAATGTGGGCGGCAGATGGACGGACGGACGGCACTTGTGTGGTTTGAAGGCGGAGCAATCGCCTGCACCGGGAAGCGGGCGGGCGGCGCTGGCTGTTTCGGGCGGAAAGCGCGCGTGGGCGAGGAGATGACTTTACTTGGAGAGGATGACAATGGGGACCCACCAGGTCCATAGCCTCACGTACGCAAGTGCCTCCTTATTATATATATATATATAACTATAATTTATTTTGCTTCCTCCTGGTTTCCTGACATCACGGTCCCACACCATTGTCAACCAATGTAGTAGTCAATAAATGAGAGAATTGCACAAGAAGCGGCCGACAGCTGGGACCAAGCAGCTCGAGCAGTATTTGTGTTTTTGAGGTGTGAGCACTGCAGAGTTTTTCGATGTTTAGCCCAGATATTAATTTTTCTCCTCTGAACAACAACGAAAACATCGCTGCAGGTATTAATTGGGTGGGCTGTGGCCCGTCTAGCCCAGGCCAGATATGCAGCCCAGATATTCATTTTTTTCAAGCTGAAAATGGCTAGCCAAGCTATACTTTTTTTAGGAATACCCAGGCAAGGTCAAGTTGTTATTCTCCGCCCCGCTGGGCTGCAAATCTTTCCTAGGAGGGATGCATTAGGCTTAACAAGAAAATGGGCTTTAAGAAATAATAAATGGGATGTAATTATAAAAACAGGGCAGTAACTATTAAAAAATGCACCAAACACATGATTAATTTATAAAATATTATTTTTGGATATTGGAAATTTTAATTTCATTAATTGTTGCGAGCGCAATGTTTCGTTGGATTTTTACGTAATATAAATTTATATTGAAATTGTATTTAATCTGAGTAGAAATTTCGGGATAAAAATATTTCGGATCCCATCAAAATGTGGGAAATTTTATTGAATTTTCTTTTGAACGGTTGGTTGAAATGGGCTGTACTTTTAACAAACTGTAAATGGGCTGTAGTAAATTCCATTAGAATTCAAAAATGGGCTACACATTCTTACAAATCTCAAATGGGCTATAAGTTCTCTGCCACACACTTCTGGCCTTACTAAGTTGACACGTCCCGCAAAAAAACAGAGTTGATGCGTATGCAAGGCTTTGTCAACTTATAGTCAACACACGGTTCTACCAGCAGTGGCCGTTGGATGTCCATCCAACGGATGCCGTGCTTCTTCTTCAATCTCGGATATTCTAGCTTCACCCGCCCAAAAAATGATTCCTCCCCCTGACACCTGGGGCGCACCGTTTCGGAAGCTGACCTGTGGGCCTACTAAGTGATCTGCATGCATTCAAAGAAAAAGTTGTTGTACCAAGGGCTTTGTCAACTTAGTCAATATAAACTATTCTAGCTGCAGTGACTGTACGATGTCCATCCAACGGCCGTCGTCCTTCTTTAACCTCTGGTCTTCTTGCTCCAGCCGCCCAAAGCAGCGCCGGTCGTGCCGCCTGCTCCTGCCTCCCGTGACCGGCTGTGCTGCCTCGGAGGCCTCACCGCCCCAACTACTCCCACCGCTGGCCAGGCCATCCCTCCACTCACCCACACCCCTTGTTATTCTGCGGCGATAGCAGCCTCACACCACAGCCGAACCAGTGAACGCTCGTACTCCTCTCTGCGTGGGCATCGACTGCCGCATCTTGCCCGGCTCCGCGTCATCCCCTTCATAGGCCTCGTCGTCGTCCACCGCCGTGGTGCTCTCGGCGCAGCGTGGTCAATGTGGACAACGACCGACTTCCATCGGAAGAGTATTGTATGTGGAGAGGCTGACAGCTGGGTCCACGGCAGCCGCAAGGAAGTGCCTCCTTATTACGCGGAAAATAATTATTCCTCCACCTGACAGCGGGGACCCACCGGACGGGCCACCAGTATTTTACGAAAAAAATCGTTTCCCCTGACAGCTGGGACCCACCGGACGGGCCACCGTATTTCGCGAAAAAAACGTTCCCCCCGATGTCAGCTCGGACCCACCAGAAGTGCCTCCTTATTACGCACAAAAAAAGAATACTCCCCTGGCTAGCTGGGACCCACCTTGGTGGGAGGCTGACTTGTGGGCCTACTAAGTTGACGGGGACGAAGGGCTTTGTCAACTTAGTCAATATGAACGATTCTAGCTCCAGTACGATGTCCATCCAACGGCCGTAGTGCTTCTTCAACCTCTAGTGTTCTTGCTCCAGCCGCCCAAAGCAGCACTGGTCGTGCCGCATGCTCCTGCCTCCCGTGGCCGGCTGTGCTGCCGCAGAGGCCTCACCGCCCCCTACTATCCCCCCCGCTGGCCAGGCCCTGCGGCGATGGCAGCCTCACACCGCAGCCCAACCAGTGAACCCTCGTACTCCTCTCCGCTCGGGCTTCCACTGCCGCGTCTTCCCCGGCTCCGCGTCGTCCCCTTCCTAGGCCCCGCCGTTGTCCACCGCCGTGGTGCTCTCCGCGCGGCGTGGTCAATGTGGTCCAGCAACGACTTCCATCGGAAGAGTACCTACGTGGAGCGGCTGATAGCTGGGTCCACGGCCACAGCCCAGTTTTTTTGTGATTTGCCAAGTAAGTCACTTTGTCAGGCCTGTTGGGCTGCAAATCTTTCAAGACGAGGAGAGCTTTCATTCGGATGGCCGAGAAAATGGCCCATCAGTAATGAGAAATGGGATGTACATTTTTAAAAGACATCAAACCGGCAATTAGTTTCAAATATCTTTTTTTTCATTTCAAGATTTTAAATTACATTAATTTTTATGCGTGGAGAATTTGTTGGTTTTATATTGATATACATTTATTTTTAAAATCAGTTTGAATGTGAGTCGAAATTTCGGGATTAAAAACAGTTCGGACCGCACCAAAATATGCTAAATTTCATATAAGTTTTTAACCGTGGCCACAATATGGGCTGTAATGCTAACAAAAAGAATACGGGCTCCAAAAAAACCTTAAGAATTAGCAAATGGGCTGTAAATTATTAGAAATAATGGCAGATGCGCTGTATGCTGTTTTCCACAGATTTGAGGCTTTCCTAAAAAAAAGGTTGACGCACAAGCACTGACTGTTGGATGTCCATCCAACGGCCGTGGTGCTTCTTCAATCTCTGCTCTTCCTGCTCCAGCCGCTCAAACAAGCGCCGGCGGGACTGCCTGCTCCCTCCTCCCCACGGCCGGCTGTGCTGCCGCGCAGGCCTCACCGCCCCACCGTACTCCCATCGCTGGCATAGCCATCCCTCTACTCACCCACACCTACTGTTATTCTCCGGCGATGGCAGACGAACCAGTAAACCCTCGTACAGTTGTACTCCCCTCGGCGTGGGAAACAACTGCCGAGTCTTCCCTGCCTCCGTGTCGTCCCCTTCCTAGGCCTCGCCGTCGTCCACTGCCGTGGTGCTCTCGGCGCGGCGTGGTCAATGTGGTCGACGACCGACTTCCATCGGAAGAGTACTGTGCGTGGAGACGTTGACAGCTGGGTCCACGGCCGCAGCAAGGAAGTGCCTCCTTATTACGCGCAAAATAATTATTCCTCCACCTGACAGCGGGGACCCACCGGACGGGCCACCGTATTTCACGAAAGAAATGTTTCCACCCTGACTGCTGGGACCCACCGGCTACACCTTCGCACGCAAGGAAGTGCGTCCGGGCAAAAAAAACAAAACGATTCGCCCCGCTGACTGCTGGGACCCACCAGCTACATCTTCGCACGCAAGGAAGTGCCTGATAGTCGGGACCCACCTGGTCGAAGCATACGTAGCGTTGTCATTCTGGTCGCGAACGTGTACATACATATATACTGGTGTATGTAGAGGCGCGCACGTGTCGTAGTAGAGGCGCGCACGTAGCATGTACACGTACGTACAGCAGCCAGGGTGCAAGAAAGAAAATATGGCCACGTATGTGTACATACGGGCGGGGTCTCGAACGCCTACTCGCGCATACGTACGGCGAGGGCTTGTTGACATGGCTGGGTCAGAACGGAGAAACATCGTCGTCGTCGTGTTCATGGGGAGGCAACGGAATGCATCATGTTCATTGGGAGGCAACGGAATGTGTCGTGTTCATCGGGAGGCAACGGAACGGGTGGGAGCCAACCGGCTGGGTCGGAACGGAATGCGTGGTCGTGTTCAACGGGAGGGCTTGGACGGAACATGTCATGGAAACGAGGCCTGGCGTACCGCACAACGGAGGAAACGGACCTCCTACGTTCGAAACGGGGTCCTGTTGATCGGGAGGGGTGTGGCGTACCGCAAAACGGAGGAAACGGACCTCCTACGGTCGAAACTGGGGTCCTGTTGATCGGGAGGGGTGTGGCGTACCACAAAACGGACGAAACGGACCTCCTACGGTCGAAACGGGGGTCATGTTGATCGGGAG
>NC_057799.1:1511726-1523647 GCF_018294505.1 Triticum aestivum | reverse complement strand
GGGAGGGGTGTGGCGTATCGCAAAACGGACGAAACGGACCTCCTACGGTCGAAACGGGGGTCCTGTTCATCGGGAGGGGTGTGGCGTACCGCAAAACGGGACTCCACGGGATACTGTTCATCTCCACCGTCGACCTCCTCCAGCCTCCACGGGCTACCGTCGACCTCCTCCAGCCTCCACGGGCTCCTGTTCATCAAGCCTCCACCGGGCGCTACTCCACCGGCTACTGTTCAACCACCCCTCCACGGGCACCCCTCCACCGTCTACTCTTCATCCAGCCCTCCACACCACGGGGTCCTGTTCAACCACCCCTCCACGGGCACCCCTCCACCGTCTACTCTTCATCCAGCCCTCCACCACACCACGGGGTCCTGTTCATCCAGAGGCAACGCCACCGCTCACTGTTCATCCAAACCCCCCGCAACGCTCACTGTTCATCCCAGAGGCAGCATCGATAGGCTTCAGTTAGCAGCAGTAGCGAAGGAATCGCTCGATCGAGTTCAGTTAACAGCCATCGATTGATCGCTCGGGTTCAGTAACGCGTAGCCTGCAGTGCAATCGCTCGGGTTCAGTTAGAGCACAACGCCTCGCTCGGGTTCAGTTAGAGCCAATGCCTCGCACACACGCGCGTACGTGTACGAGAGAAACGCGCATCGCTCGGCCCCCGACCTCCCACCGTAACCGAGAACATCCCGAAATTTTCCTCGCCCTCGCTTCTACCATGGTTTTTTCCGTCATGGACGGCCCAAAGAATGTCATGCAGCTGCGTCTCCGGCCCGCCCAGGACGAAAAGCCCATTTTCTGTCATGATTTTTTGTCATAGAGGTAGGAGCCCACCACATCTATGATGATACCGGGTTTTGTCACAATTATCGTCATAGAAGTGTCATATGTATGACAGAAAAAAATTTCGTTCGGCCCAAAATGTCACGGATGTGTCTTTTTTTGTAGTGAGTTGGCCCGCAGTATGAAGCCGCCGAACACAAAGATTTGTCCGGGGAGGACGGTTTCTCCCTGAACGACGCCATTACTGACGATTGAAGGGGCCATCGAACCTTTCGTCGATGGCACAGTGGAACTCTCAATGAAAGCACCAATGTCGGTGTCAAAACCGGTGGATCTCGGGTAGGGGGTCACGAACTATGCGTCTAGGATCGATGGTAATAGGAGACGGGGGACACGATGTTTACCCAGGTTTGGGCCCTCTCTATGGAGGTAATACCCTACTTCCTGCTTGATTGATCTTGATGAATATGAGTGTTACAAGAGTTGATCCAGCACGAGATCGTAGTGGCTAAACCCTAGAAGTCTAGCCTACGTGAATAAGGTAATGAGTGTCTCCCTATCCGAACTATGCTCTCCGGCTTATATAGGCACCGGAGAGATCTAAGGTTACATGGGGTCGGTTACATAAGAGGGAATCTTCATAGTCGGTCGCCTAGCTTGCCTTCCACGCCAAGGAGAGTCCAATCCGGACACGAGTATAGTCTTCGGCCTTCATGTCTTGACAGTCCATCAGTCCGGCCAATGAATAATAGGCCAGACGCCTGAGGACCCCTTAGTCCAGGACTCCCTCACTAAGCACGCAGGTGTCTGGGCCCATCGCCTGTCGCACACATGCATGTTGCGAACGCGGCCAGAAATAGACCTAGCCTCCCTAATACAAGAGCAGGCGTTCCAGTCCAATCCGGCGCGCGCCGCTCAGTCGCTGACATCAAGAAGGCTTCGGCTGATACCACGATGTCGAGTGCCCATAAATGTTCCCGCGTAGTTGGTTAGTGCGTATAGGCTCATAGCCAAACTCAGATCAAATACCAAGATCTCGTTAAGCGTGTTATTTAGAAGTAACCGCGACCGCCGACCAGGGGCCAGGCCCACCTGTTCCCTAGGTGGTCACAACCTGCCCTGTCGCTCCGCCACAAAGTAACCATTAGGTGGCTGCCGGGAACCCAGGCCCACCACTACCTGGGTGGAACCACCTGCCCCTTCAGCCCCCATCACCAAATAGTTACATAAGTATGTAATTGTATAATATATACCCGTGATCAACTCCCGAGTAATCACAGCCCAGTAGTATAGCACGACAGACGAACAAGAGTGTAGGGCCACAGATGGAATACTAGCATCCTATACCAAGCATTTAGGACTGCAGGTAAGGGTAACAACTGTAGCAACAATGACATGCTATGCATCAAAACAGGATTAACCGAAAGCAGTAACATGCTACACTACTCTAATGCAAACAGTAGAGAGAAGGAATAGGCGATATCTGGTGATCAAGGGGGGGGCTTGCCTGGAAGCTTTGTTCCACAGGAAGAAGAGTCGTCGGTGACGTAGTCGTACTCGGTGGCATCCGCGCCGGTCTCGGGGTCTACCAGAGAAAAAGAGGGGGCGACAGTAAATACAGAGCAAACAAAGCATCACAAAATATAACAAGACAGTACGCGGTGCAAGGGTGATCTAACGCCGGGATAGGTGATATCGGCGGAGGAGGGAAACATCCGGACAAATGAACCGGAGGGGAAAGTTGCGTGCTCGCTATGCTAGGGATCTATGGCAGACGAACGGGCCGCGTATTCGGATCTGTCTTGTCAAGCAACTTTCATGTACAAAGTATTTTCATCCGACTTACGAATTATTTTATAATAATTTTTAAAGTTTAATGTTTTTGTATTTATTATTAATTTGAATTAAAAACAGAATATACGTTTGTTACCTAGTGCTATACTAGCCACAACGTATGACAGTGGGGCCAGTGGGCATGGTTTGACCCAGTCAAATATTAACTGGTCAATATATGAACAATGTATGCGGGTCCAAATTGACATTGACTTTAGTTTAACAAAATGTTAATTAACTGAGGTGGTCCCACATGTCATTATCACTAGTTTCAATAGCAGATATGTACCACTTGCAAGGCTTCACACTACCATTAAATCCTCTGCACCTCGCATAAAACTTCTTTCTATCAGTCCAAACAGTCTTGGCATCAAACTCATGTTTCACTACATAAGTCTTGAAACACATCCTAAACTCCTTCATGCTTGGGAACAACTTGCCTACTTCAATGATAGGGTTTTCTTTGTCATACACATGCACCAGCTCATCATCATGTGCATCATCTACTTCATCTGCAGCTTGTTCCATCAAGTGTCCATCTACTTCTTCATCAGCATTAGCAGGCAAACTAGATTTGTCCCTCTCCTGCTTATCTTTGTCATCGACTGGAATGCCAAAAAGTTTGGCCATCTCAATGTCAGGCATTGGTGCAATGACCAAATCAGTAGGCTTATCTAATTCAACTACATTCCAATCAACAGTTGCTACTGTTTCAGTTTCAGTTCCAGTCACCTGTCCCTCTTCGGCTATTACTGTAAGTTCAGTACACATGGGAATCAATGGCCTCTGTGTAGCCCAATCATCATCTACCATCTGCGCAGCCAATTGTGATGGCACATATCCAACCTTCGAAAAAATGTTCAGATCAACGAGCTCAGCAAAAAAATTAGCCCGTTTGCTTGTCCAGCCGTTTTGCCGATCGATTTCTTCAACAATCTGTTCACCATCTTCTATTCTCACATAATCTCCTTTCCAATCATCAAACCGCAACAGTGATACTTCTTGCTCTGGACCCCAAACAATATTCTCCCCAATTTTTTCCACCCATTTCTTCACTGCCGTCTCTCCCATGTTCTGTAGAACTTGTGGATCAATCTCTGTAAACTCAACCTCCCATTTAACAATTGTTCTCTCTCAATGTTCTGTATGCTACCATCAACTAATTTTTCCTTTGATGGAAAGAAATTGACTGTCAATTCGAAGGTCCGAGCGTCAGCATCCCCTCTGTCAGTGGCGGACAGTGTGAGCCCGTGAGAAAGAGCAGACGAGGCCACCCCCTAATTGCATGCAAAATTGGATCGGAGAGAGGCGCATTACCTATTCGAAGTTGAATCTAGCGGCTCCATCTCAGTATGCCCACGGGCTCCCCTCACAACCTATCGATTCCGCAAGCGAAAACAGAGGAAACGAGCTGAGATCTACGGGCCCGAGAGAGGAACGGGACGGCGACTAGGGTTTGAATTCACTCACCATTTTCTGAGGACGAAGGTTCCGCCGCCGTTGAGAACGAGGGCTCCGCCGCCGCCACCGAGAACGCAAGATCCGCCGCCACCGGAGAAGAAGGGGGGCAGAGTGGCGGGCCCGGCACGGTCGGGCGGCAGGGCACGGTTAGCTGTTTTGAGGAACAATTAAGTTGGACCCACATGTCCTAACATAAACGGGCGGGCTTGGTTGACGACAAATTTAACCACATTTAACACCCCATGTGGCCCTGGGCTATTTACACGCTCAAATATGTCGCACCACAACCATTCGCTCGAACAACGTCGCACTCTTGCCAATTCACCTCAAAAACATCGCGCAGGAGCTATTGGCCCTTTGTTTAATTGGGGATTAGCCGCATGTGCCAGAGACACATACGTGCACTTGGTTGTGCACACACACGCCCACAAACCACACGCCCATGGACATGGCCGTGGCCAACAACAGCAACAGCAGGCGGAGTAGAAGCAGCACCAACAGCAGAGCAGCGCTTGCAGCGGCACCAGCAGTAGCACAACGCAACACCTAGAAAGCAGCAGCTAGCAGCACACAGGAGCAATAGCACGATGACAAGAGCAGCAGCAGGGCATCAGCAAAGTAGCAGGGGCGAGCATCGGGGACAGTAGCAGGAAGTAAGAGCAGCAACGTCACACCGGGATGGCGCCCAGGGGCGGCTAGGCACATGCACGCGGGCGAGGGCAGCAACAGCGCAGCAACGGCAGGATCACTAGCAGGCAGCGGTGACGACAAGCGCGACGGAGGCGCCCCCACGGGGAGGAGCAAGCGGGCCAGCGGGGGCGCGGCCACACGCGCGCATGGGAGCGCAGCACGCGTAGGCAGGCGTGGCCAGCGGCAACGGGCACGCGCGAGCACCGAGCAGTAGCGGAGCGTCACGGGGGGGGGGGTTCAGGCTACGGCCATGGAGGCAACGGATGAGCATGGGCATGGTTGCCATGTTTCCGGTACGGTGGGAACGAGGAACGGGAACGAGGGACGAGAGTCGGTGGCTGAAAAAATAGGGTACAACGAAGAACGACGACTCCCTAACTGTCAGCATTCCTTGCTGTTAATGGATCCCTTGCAATTAATGGACTGGATGAAGAACGAGGAGTCCTTGAGAGAAGAAACAACGACGTGAGTAAATTATGCCTCGTGTTTTGGCTGTTGGATCCTCTAACCTGAATCGAGGAGCAGGCTGCGGGGACGCCGAATCTTCATCGAATCGTACCAAATCCGACCTCGTTCCTGAATCCGATTCCGGGTCAATGAATCGGGATCGAGGGACGGCCTACCGTTCCCCGTTTCCGGCTACTATGAGCATGGGAACAGCGGTAAACGGTATGGATCGAAGCTAAGGAGAGTGGGAATCGGTAGATTAGCTCACCGCGGAGCTCGTGCACGCGGTTAGCAAGGGCGGGGGTGACGAGCCACGACGAACTCGATGACGAGAGACAGCGGCCGTGGCGGGAAACCGGCTCGATCCCGAGCATACGATGCGGCCCGGCTTGGGTTCTTCGGTGGAGATGAAGGAGACGACCACGGGGAGGCTCCAGGACACCTTCTTCGGCGCCGGGGAGCCTGGTGGCCGCGGGATAGACGACATGCGTGACGACAGTGGCTGGGTGAGGATCTTATCCGCATCGGGGTGCCATAGGATGGTTTGCCACGGCGGCCAGGGAAGCCTGGATGGCCGCCACACCATGGCTTCTATACAGATATTGAAGGAAGGGAGAGGTGGGCTGGGCTTGTACTATTCACGGTGGGCCAAAGTGCACAGGAGTATCTCATTTTCCTTTGCTGACAAACTTTTTTCTCGGTTTTTTAATTATTTTAGGCACTAAATGATATTAGTTCTACAAGATACTGCACATACAATTCAACTACAATATTTTGGGTGCTACACAAAAGGCTCCTACTGTATTTATATATTAAATATAAGAACAGGGGCGCTGTACAGTTGAGTATTTACATAGGGGGGGGGGCTTGTCCACTTTGTGACAAGTGAGGAGAGGTAACTAGATAGTAGGGAGTACAACTGTAAAGAGTGTACAAAGTTTATAACAAAGGGCCTACGCGGCTCTTTGACTCTATGTTGAAGCAGCTCGAAATACCTCTTGAATCTGTCCAACCAGGAACTGAGAGAGGGGGGTATGGCTCTAAAATGTTTGTTATTCCTCTCCTTCCAAATACTCCAGGACGCCACCATGAATTTCTCAAGAAACATTGGGGAAGAGTTGCCATTTTTTGAATTTCAATAGCTTGCAAGCGGCCGGGGAAGGGTTCCCAGTGAATATCAAGTTTATCCCAGCGACGTTTGCTGAAGGAGCAGGTGAAAATCATGTGCTCAACCGTTTCTTCTATATTCAGTCCACAGAGAAGGCAATTGTGATCGTCTCCAATGTTGTAATGCCTTCTTTTGAGCATATTCCGTGTGTTGAGTCTATCATGGAAGAGCAGCCAAGCAAAGACCTTCAATTTCATCATGCACTCTGATTTACAGATCCAGCAGAATACTTGGTGAGATTGAATGTCCCTGAAGAAAAAGCGGTAATAATCCGTTGACTTGCAGATCGTTTTGCCCCACACATAATGCCACACGTCTGTCGCCGTCATGGAGGGTTGTATTTCTGCCGCAAGTACCTGCATGTCTCTGACCTCTGCATGTGCTTGGGGGGTCAAAGGCAAGTGGAATGCCTCTCCCAGCGACGTGATCATTTAGAAATTCCACCAGCATTTCTTCCTTTCAAGCTTCGGAAGTTGTTTGTCCGACCATATCGATCTCGTATAACAACTTATAACTAGTATTCATATCATTTCATCACCAATTTTGTTCCCTTTTGATCCATCACTATAGATTTTCATTTCATTGAAAACTGAAAACTTATTAACGAAGCGTCATCGACATATTCCGAAATCATTTCCACCATTTGATGCTTCGAGGGTAGTCTGTGCATCGATATGCACTTCGGGTAGCAACTTACCTTTAGAAATTAGACAATTTGGTACAGTTTTAACCATTTTGATCCATCATGGTAGATTTTCCATTGTTATGAAACTGAAAACATGTTTAAATAGCATTAACGATAAGTGATAGAAGCCTTGCTTCGTTTCTTGTTTCGAAGTTGTCTATGCCGCCGTTTGAAAATCTTACAACAACTTATATATGTAGGAGTCACATAATTTTTGTAGTTTTTCATAGCCTTTTGATTTATTAATTTACATTGTCTCCTCCTTCGAAACTTAGAACTCATTTAAATAGGATATTCGACACATTATAACAGCCTTTCAATCATTCAATGCTTCGAGAGTAGTGTCAACCGTCGTATGGAAGTCATAGAACAGCTTATCCAAATAAATTATTCATGTTTACCACCTTTACATAAACTTTTTATCCGTTGCCGTAGAATTTTTATTCGCTAAAAAGAAAACTTACTTAAGTAGCATCACTTAGAAATTCCAGCAGCATTTCTTCCTGTCAAGCTTCGGAAGTGGTATGTTTGACCATATGGATCTTGAATAACAACTTCTAACTAGTAATCATTTAATTTCATCACCAGTTTTATTCCCTTTTGATCCATCACTATAGATTTTCATTTCGTTGAAAACTGCAAACTTATTAATGAAGCATCATCGACCTATTCCGAAATCATGTCCACCATTCCATGCTTCGAGGGTAGTCCGTGCATCTATATGCACCTCAGATAGCAACTTACCTATAGAAATTAGACAATTTGGTACATTTTTTAACTATTTTTATCCATCATGGTAGATTTTCTATTTTTTTCAAACTGAAAACATGTTTAAATAGCATTACCGATAAGTGATAGAAGCCTTCCTTAGTTTCTTGTTTCGAATTTGTCTGTGCCGCCATTTGAAAAGCCTATAGCAACTTATATATCTAGGAGTTATATAATTTTTAGTAGTTTTCTAACCTTTTGATTTATTACTTTACATTTTCTCCTCCTTCGAAACTTAGAACTAATTGAAATAGGACATTCTACACATTATAACAGCCTTTTTATCATTTCATTCTTCGAGAGTAGTCTTGACCGCCGGAAGTAAAATAACAGCTTATCCACATAAATTATTCTTATTTAGAACCTTCACATAAACTTTTGACCGCCGGAAGTAAAATAACAGCTTATCCACATAATCTATATACGCCTCAGATAGCAACTTACCTATAGAAATTTGACAATTTGGTATAGTTTTAACCATTTGGATTCATCATGGTAGATTTTCTGTTTTTCGAATCTGAAAACATGTTTAAATAGCATTAACGACAAGTAATAGAAGCCTTGCTTCGTTTCTTGTTTCGAAGTTGTCTATGCCGCCATTTGAAAATCCTACAACAACTTATATATGTAGGAGTCACATAATTTTTAGTAGTTTTTCATAGCCTTTTGATTTATTACTTTACATTTTTTCCTCCTTCGCAACTTAGAACTCATTTAAATAGGATATTCGACACATTATAACAGCCTTTCAATCATTCAATGTTTCGAGAGTAGTCCTGACCGTCGTATGGAAGTCATAGAACAGCTTATCGAAATAAATTATTCATGTTTAGCACCTTTACATAAACTTTTGATCCGTTACCATAGATTTTTTATTCGCTAAAAAGAAAACTTACTTAAATAGCATCATTTAGAAATTCCACCAGCATTTCTTCCTTTCAAGCTTCGGAAGTTGTATGTTTGACCATATATATCTCGAATAACAACTTGTATCTAGTAATCATTTAATTTCATCACCAGTTTTTTTCCCTTTTGATCCATCACTATAGATTTTCATTTCGGTGAAAACTGCAAACTTATTAATGAAGCATGATCGACATATTCCAAAATCATTTCCACCATTCCATGCTTCGAGGGTAGTCCGTGCATCTATATGCACCTCAGATAGCAACTTACCTATAGAAATTAGACAATTTGGTACATTTTTTAACCGTTTTTATCCATCGTAGTAGATTTTCTATTTTTTTGAAACTGAAAACATGTTTAAATAGCATTACCGATAAGTGATACAAGCCTTCCTTAGTTTCTTGTTTCGAATTTGTCTGTGCCGCCATTTGAAAATCCTACAGCAACTTATATATCTAGGAGTCATATAATTTTTAGTAGTATTTTATCCTTTTGATTTATTACTTTACATTTTCTCCTCCTTCGAAACTTAGAACTAATTTAAATAGGACATTCTACACATTATAACAGCCTTTTTATCATTTCATTCTTCGAGAGTAGTCTTGACCGCCGGAAGTAAAATAATAGCTTGTCCACATAAATTATTCTTATTTAGAACCTTCACATAAACTTTTGATCCGTTACTGTAGCTTTTTTATTTGCTAAAAACAAAACTTACTCAAATAGCATCATTTAGAAATTCCACCAGAATTTCTTCCTTTCAAGCTATGGAAGTTGTATGTTTGACCATATGGATCTCGTATAACAACTTATAACTAGTAATTATTTAGTTTCATCACCATTTTTGTTCCATTTTGATACATCACTATAGATTTTCACTTTGTTCAAAACTGAAAAATTATTAATGAAGCATCATCGACATATTCCAAAATCGTTTCCACCATTTCATGCTTCGAGGGTAGTCCGTGCATCTATATGCACCTCAGATACCAACTTACCTATAGAAATTTGATAATTTGGTACATTTTTAGCCGTTTTGATCCGTCATGTTAGATTCTCTATTTTTGCGAAATTGAAAACTTGTTTAAATAGCATTACCGACAAGTGATAGAAGGCTGGCTTTGTTTCTTGTTTCGAAGTTGTCTATGCCGCCATTTGAAAATCCTACAACCACTTATATATGTAGGAGTCACATAATTTTCAGTTGATTTTCATAACCTTTTGATTTATTACTATACATTTTCTCCTCCTTTGAAACTCAGAACTCATTTAAATACGATATTCGACACATTATAATAGCCTTTCCATCATTCCATTCTTCGAGAGTAGTCTCGACCGCCGTATGGAAGTCGAACAACTTATCCACATAAATTATTCATGTGTAGCACCTTTACTTAAACTTTTGATCCCTTACCGTAGATTTTTTTTGCTAAAAAGAAAATTACTTAAATAACATTATTTAGAAATTCCACCAGCATTTCTTCCATTCAAGTTGTATGTTTGACCATATTGATGTCGTATTACAACTTATAACTACTAATCATATAATTTTCATTTCGTTGAAAACTGAAAACTTATTAATGAAGCGTCATCGACATATTCTAAAATCATTTCCATCATTTCATGCTTCGTGGGTAGTCTGTGCATCTATATGCACCTCAGATAGCAACTTACCTATAGAAATTTGACAATTTGGTATAGTTTTAACCATTTGGATTCATCATGGTAGATTTTCTGTTTTTCGAATCTGAAAACATGTTTAAATAGCATTAACGACAAGTAATAGAAGCCTTGCTTCGTTTCTTGTTTCGAAGTTGTCTATGCCGCCATTTGAAAATCCTACAACAACTTATATATGTAGGAGTCACATAATTTTTAGTAGTTTTTCATAGCCTTTTGATTTATTACTTTACATTTTTTCCTCCTTCGAAACTTAGAACTCATTTAAATAGGATATTCGACACATTATAACAGCCTTTCAATCATTCAATGTTTCGAGAGTAGTCTTGACCGTCGTATGGAAGTCATAGAACAACTTATCGAAATAAATTATTCATGTTTAGCACCTTTACATAAACTTTTGATCCGTTACCATAGATTTTTTATTCGCTAAAAAGAAAACTTACTTAAATAGCATCATTTAGAAATTCCACCAGCATTTCTTCCTTGCAAGCTTCGGAAGTTGTATGTTTGACCATATGTATCTCGAATAACAACTTGTATCTAGTAATCATTTAATTTCATCACCAGTTTTTTTCCCTTTTGATCCATCACTATAGATTTTCATTTCGGTGAAAACTGCAAACTTATTAATGAAGCATGATCGACATATTCCAAAATCATTTCCACCATTCCATGCTTCGAGGGTAGTCCGTGCATCTATATGCACCTCAGATAGCAACTTACCTATAGAAATTAGACAATTTGGTACATTTTTTAACCGTTTTTATCCATCGTAGTAGATTTTCTATTTTTTTGAAACTGAAAACATCTTTAAATAGCATTACCGATAAGTGATACAAGCCTTCCTTAGTTTCTTGTTTCGAATTTGTCTGTGCCGCCATTTGAAAATCCTACAGCAACTTATATATCTAGGAGTCATATAATTTTTAGTAGTATTTTATCCTTTTGATTTATTACTTTACATTTTCTCCTCCTTCGAAACTTAGAACTAATTTAAATAGGACATTCTACACATTATAACAGCCTTTCTATCATTTCATTCTTCGAGAGTAGTCTTGACCGCCGGAAGTAAAATAATAGCTTGTCCACATAAATTACTCTTATTTAGAACCTTCACATAAACTTTTGATCCGTTACTGTAGCTTTTTTATTTGCTAAAAACAAAACTTACTCAAATAGCATCATTTACAAATTCCACCAGCATTTCTTCCTTTCAAGCTATGGAAGTTGTATGTTTGACCATATGGATCTCGTATAACAACTTATAACTAGTAATTATTTAGTTTCATCACCATTTTTGTTCCATTTTGATACATCACTCACTACTGGAATCAGCTAATTTGCCATCTGCCAGCTCTTTGCCGTCTGCTAGCTGACGGCAAAGAAGCTCTTTGCCGTCCGCCAGCTCTTTGCCATCAGCTACACAAAAGCAGACGACAAAGAAGCTCTTTGCCGTCTGCCAGCTCTTTGCCGTCGGCCAGCTAACGGCAAAGA
>NC_057799.1:1507085-1508990 GCF_018294505.1 Triticum aestivum | reverse complement strand
TCCTCTCTGTTTATTGCAGAGACGTGTATCAGGAGAACAGCGGGGAGGTGCTGCCGAAATTTTGCGTAGGATCCGGGGCATAGCATGGGAAAATGAACCCAATCTAAACATACTCGGGTGGGATTAGGACCTATCATTACCTATTAGAGTGTAGGTTGCATGGACGTAATAAAATTGACAAAGTAGATCAACTGATGAATACATACATGGTGAATTATATATATATATATATATATTTGTTGTGTGTCTAGTAGCTCTGAAAGTCAAGATGAGTGATCGTGCGTGGATGTACACCGGTCACACTGGTCAGAACAAATGGAGCACTGAATGGTTCACAAAAACCAAGGGGTTTGTGCGAGCCGCATTTGCAAATGGCCAGAGGAAAACCTGGTGCCCCTGTTTACGGTGCGGCAATTGGGAAAAGAGGACAGAGGCTGAAATGGGCAAACACCTGCAGAAGAGTGGTTTTACTCCCGATTATACGGTGTGGACATTTCATGGTGAGTCTGCCCAACGTGACCGAGCCGAGGTGGATCGTCGTCGCACCGACGAGCATGGTACCGGTATGGAAAACATGGTGCAAGACTTTGATGATGCTCGGGATTCGGACGAGGAGATGGAGGAATCTGCAAAGGCCTTCAATGAAATGTTGGAGTCTGCAAAACGTCCGCTCCATGAGCACACTGAGCTTTGTCAGTTGGATGCCATCTCACAAGTAATGGCTCTGAAGGCTCAGTTCAACTTGGGCAGAGAATGCTATGATGCAATGATGACAGTATTTGGACGCTTTCTACCCAAAGGCCATGTAATGCCTGCAAACCTGTACCAGTCGGACAAAATCCTCCGTGCACTGAAGATGCCCTATGATAAGATACATGCCTGTGAGAAAGGATGTGTCTTGTTTAGGCTTGACTATGCGGACTTGAACTGTTGTCCCATTTGCAAGTCTTCCAGGTATGTTGTGGTAGACAACGGTATGGGTGAGAAGACACAGACCAAAATCCCCGTTAGTGTTCTTCGGTATATGCCAATCGTACCAAGACTTCAACGTCTTTTCATGGTCGAAGAGACGGCCAGACAGATGACATGGCACACAACGGGCAAAAGAACTGAACTAGATGCAGATGGGAATCTGATGATTGTACACACATCGGATGGTGTTGCTTGGAAAAAGTTTGATGAATTACATGGTGACAAAGCGGCAGATCCGAGGCATCCTCGAGTCGGCATCAGCACGGATGGGTTCAGTGTGTTTGGTATGACGGCAGCCCAATACAGTTGTTGGCCCGTATTTGTCTTTCCACTCAATCTCCCCCCCGGACAGATTATGAAAAGAAAGAACATTTTCCTGATGTTGATAATTCCAGGGCCCAACTATCCGGGGAAAAATATGAATGTGTACATGCAACCGCTTAAGGACGAATTGCAAGAAGCCTGGGATAATGGGTTCAAGACATACGATGCCTATAGCAAACGGAACTTCATAATGCGTGTCTGGTACATGTACTCGACGCATGACTTGCCGGCGTATGCGCTATTCGTTGGCTGGTGTGTGCATGGAAGGTTCCCGTGCCCCACATGCAAGGGAGCTCTTGAGTTTCATTGGCTTCAGGCCGGTCGCAAGTTTTCTTGCTTCGACATGCATAGAGAGTTCCTGAATCCTCGCCATAAGTTCAGGAAAGACAAGAAGAACTTCATCAGAGGTAGAGTTGTCAAAAACTCTGCACCACATGCATTGACAGGCCAACAGACCCTGGATCAGTTAAACGCTCTCGAGCCAGATCCCGAGCGTCCAGGGTACTTCAAGGGGTATAATTCTAAGCACGCCTGGACTCACAAAACATGCTTATGGGATCTGCCTTACTTCAAAGACCTCCTTTGCCCACACAACATCGACGTGATGCA
>NC_057799.1:1497706-1499850 GCF_018294505.1 Triticum aestivum | reverse complement strand
AAAACTTATTAATGAAGCGTCATCGACATATTCTAAAATCGTTTCCATCATTTCATGCTTCGAGGGTAGTCTGTGCATCTATATGCACCTCAGATAGCAACTTACCTATAGAAATTACACAATTTGGTACAGTTTTAACCATTTTGATTCATCATGGTAGATTTTCTATTTTTGCGAAACTGAAAACATGTTTAAATAGCATTAACGATAAGTAATAGAAGCCTTGCTTCGTTTCTTGTTTTGAAGTTGTCTATGCCGCCATTTGAAAATCCTACAACAACTTATATATGTAGGAATCACATAATTTTTAGTAGTTTTTCATAGCCTTTTGATTTATTACTTTACATTTTTTCCTCCTTCGAAACTAAGAACTCATTTAAATAGGATATTCGACACATTATAACAGCCTTTCAATCATTCAATGTTTCGAGAGTAGTCTTGACCGTCGTATGGAAGTCATAGAACAGCTTATCGAAATAAATTATTCATGTTTAGCACCTTTACACAAACTTTTGATCCGTTACCATAGATTTTTTATTCGCTAAAAAGAAAACTTACTTAAATAGCATCATTTAGAAATTCCACCAGCATTTCTTCCTTTCAAGCTTCGGAAGTTGTATGTTTGACCATATGTATCTCGAATAACAACTTGTATCTAGTAATCATTTAATTTCATCACCAGTTTTTTCCCCTCTTGATCCATCACTATAGATTTTCATTTCGTTGAAAACTGCAAACTTATTAATGAAGCATGATCGACATATTCCAAAATCATTTCCACCATTCCATGCTTCGAGGGTAGTCCGTGCATCTATATGCACCTCAGATAGCAACTTACCTATAGAAATTAGACAATTTGGTACATTTTTTAACCATTTTTATCCATCGTAGTAGATTTTCTATTTTTTTGAAACTGAAAACCTGTTTAAATAGCATTACCGATAAGTGATAGAAGCCTTCCTTAGTTTCTTGTTTCGAATTTGTCTGTGCCGCCATTTGAAAATCCTACAGCAACTTATATATCTAGGAGTCATATAATTTTTAGTAGTATTTTATCCTTTTGATTTATTACTTTACATTTTCTCCTCCTTCGAAACTTAGAACTAATTTAAATAGGACATTCTACACATTATAACAGCCTTTTTATCATTTCATTCTTCGAGAGTAGTCTTGACCGCCGGAAGTAAAATAATAGCTTGTCCACATAAATTACTCTTATTTAGAACCTTCACATAAACTTTTGATCCGTTACTGTAGCTTTTTTATTTGCTAAAAACAAAACTTACTCAAATAGCATCATTTAGAAATTCCACCAGCATTTCTTCCTTTCAAGCTATGGAAGTTGTATGTTTGACCATATGGATCTCGTATAACAACTTATAACTAGTAATTATTTAGTTTCATCACCATTTTTGTTCCATTTTGATACATCACTATAGATTTTCACTTTGTTCAAAACTGAAAAATTATTAATGAAGCATCATCGAGATATTCCAAAATCGTTTCCACCATTTCATGCTTCGAGGGTAGTCGGTGCATCTATATGCACCTCAGATACCAACTTACCTATAGAAATTTGATAATTTGGTACATTTTTAGCCGTTTTGATCCATCATGTTAGATTCTCTATTTTTGCGAAATTGAAAACTTGTTTAAATAGCATTACCGACAAGTGATAGAAGGCTGGCTTTGTTTCTTGTTTCGAAGTTGTCTATGCCGCCATTTGAAAATCCTACAACCACTTATATATGTAGGAGTCACATAATTTTTAGTTGATTTTCATAACCTTTTGATTTATTACTATACATTTTCTCCTCCTTTGAAACTCAGAACTCATTGAAATAGGATATTCGACACATTATAATAGCCTTTCCATCATTCCATTCTTCGAGAGTAGTTTCGACCGCCGTATGGAAGTCGAACAACTTATCCACATAAATTTTAAATGTGTAGCACCTTTAGTTAAACTTTTGATCCCTTACCATAGATTTTTTTCACTAAAAAGAAACTTACTTAAATAACATTATTTAGAAATTCAACCAGCATTTCTTCCTTTCAAGCTTCAGAAGTTGTATGTTTGACGATATTGATCTCGTATTACAACTTATAACTACTAATGATATAATTTTCATTTCGTTGAAAAC
>NC_057799.1:1488903-1497693 GCF_018294505.1 Triticum aestivum | reverse complement strand
GTCCTAGCACTCTCCCGGAGATCAAGGCGCGCCAGTCGAGCTCCGCTCCTGAGATAAGGCCTCGTGACCGGCCAGTGCAACTCGCCATCAAGGTTAGTGATACGTACTCAGTTATCTGTCTCCATTACATTGTGTGCGCTTCCATCAATGATTACAAATGGTCATGTGAGTGGTGTTGCAGGCTGCTATACAGACTGAGAGAGATAGAACGGAGAAACTTCTGGCGGAGGCGGCGGAGAGGCAGCGGGAGATGGAGGAGAGGACGAGAAAGATGATGGAGGAGGAGAGGGCACGGAATGACATGCAGGCAAGGGCCATGTACGAGCTCCTTGTGGTAAGTTTCTTCTGCAGATTACTTGCTAGTCTTAACATTTGAGTCTCATTACTAACTAGTATGACTCTGTTCTGAAAACCAAATGTGCAGTCTGTGTGCGAGAAGTCCGGTCAGCCCGCTCCGCCGATGCCAGTGATTGCTCCTGGGAGCACGGTGAGTTTAGTTTGAATGGACATTAGTTGGTAGTCTCAACATTTGAGTGTCGTAATGTTAACGAGACATTGAAAATGATCTTTGTTGCAGCTTAACTCCAGAAACGCATCGCACGATCCTTCTCCAGGTAGCGGCACTAGCCACCCCGCTCCTACACCTCCCTGATCACGGTAAGTTTCTCTAGTGTTTTGCTTAACAAATGCATAAAGACCTAGACTTAGCTTTATTTCCTCCGATATGCTTACCATAATGACCTAGAGTTAGCTTATTTTCCTCCAAAATGACCCATTTTACCTAGGTTAGCTTATAAATGATGCAGTTCATCCAAGTTAGCTCAAAAATGACCCATTTTACCTAGATTAGCTCCTAAATGATCCATTTTACCTACGTTAGCTTTAAAATGGCCCATTTCACCTAGGTTAACTCCAAAATGACCCATCTTACCTAGGTTATCTCATAAACGATCCATTTCAACTAATTTAGCTCATAAACGATCCATTTGACCTAAGTGAGCTAAAAAACGATCCATTTCACCTAAATTAGCTCTTAAATGATCCATTTCACCTAAGTTAGCTCAAAAAGATCCATTTCAACTAAATTAGCTCTAAAATGACCCATTTTACGTAGATGAGCTCCTAAATGATCCATTTTACCTACGTTAGCTTTAAAATGACCCATTTCACCTAGGTTAGCTCCAAAATGACCCATTTCACCCAGATTAGCTCCAAAATGACCCATTTCACCTAGGTTAGCTCCAAAATGACCCATTTCACCTTACTTAGCTCAAAAACGATGCCCTTCACCTTAGTTAGCTCATAAACGACCCATTTCAACTAAGTTAGCTCATAAATGATCCATTTCAACTAAGTTAGATCATAAACAACCCATTTCAACTTAGTTAGCTCATATATGATCCATTTCACCTAAGTTAGCTCATAAATGACATATACTTCTTGTTCTAGTCTTCTTCTTGTTCTAGTCACCTATTTCTAACTTTCTTATTTACCATTTTGCAGATTTCATTCACTTCATGGAAGCTAGCTTGCTATGATGGAGTGCTTGCTTTTCCTTTCATGAAACTTTGCATTGTATCTAGCTTGTTATGATGGATGGAACTATGTGCTATGGATCATTGCATCTAACTTGCTATGTTGATGAACTTTGCATTGTAATATATATATGGATGGAACTATGTGTATGGATGGAACTTGCTTATGTATGAACAATGTGTATGGATGAAACTGATGTGATATGAAACTTATGTGCTGGATATGTGCTGGATATGTGATATGAAACTTATATATTTTCTATGCAAATTGTGGGATTTAATAAAAAACAGAAAAAACAGACAATATGCAGGCTCTTTGCCGTCTGCCACCGACGGCAAAGAGATCTTTGCCGTCTGCCGCGGACGGCAAAGAAGCCACGTGGCAGCCAACTGTGCTTCCTGGGAGCTGACCCATTTGGTCAGTTTGCCTACAGTGGCAGACGGCAAAGACTTTGCCGTCAGTGGCAGACGGCAAAGAACCTGCACTTTGCCATCAGTGGCAGACGGCAAAGAACCTGGCATCTAGTGACGTGTAGATGACATCATAAGGCGGACGGCAAAGACCAAAGGCTCTTTGCCGTCTGCGGCGGACGCCAAAGGTCTGCCGTTAGCCACTTAACGGACTGACAGCGCAAATATTGCCGTCCGCCCTCTTTGCCGCCCGCCGCGGACGGCAAAGAGCCTTTGCCGTCCGCCACCAGGAAGCAGACGGCAAAGAAGCTGTTTACCGTAGCCTTCTTTGCCGGAGCCTTTTGCCGTCCGCGGCTGACGGCAAAGGTCTTTGCCGTCCGCCTTTCGAGCCATTGCCGTCCACCATGGCAGACGGCAAAGTAGCTGTTTCCTGTAGTGACTATAGATTTTCACTTTGTTCAAAACTGAAAAATTATTAATGAAGCATCATCGACATATTCCAAAATCGTTTCCACCATTTCATGTTTCGAGGGTAGTCCGTGCATCTATATGCACCTCAGATACCAACTTACCTATAGAAATTTGATAATTTGGTACATTTTTAGCTGTTTTGATCCATCATGTTAGATTCTCTATTTTTGCGAAATTGAAAACTTGTTTAAATAGCATTACCGACAAGTGATAGAAGGCTGGCTTTGTTTCTTGTTTCGAAGTTGTCTATGCCGCCATTTGAAAATCCTACAACCACTTATATATGTAGGAGTCACATAATTTTTAGTTGATTTTCATAACCTTTTGATTTATTACTATACATTTTCTCCTCCTTTGAAACTCAGAACTCATTGAAATAGGATATTCGACACATTATAATAGCCTTTCCATCATTCCATTCTTCGAGAGTAGTTTCGACCGCCGTATGGAAGTCGAACAACTTATCCACATAAATTTTAAATGTGTAGCACCTTTAGTTAAACTTTTGATCCCTTACCATAGATTTTTTTCACTAAAAAGAAACTTACTTAAATAACATTATTTAGAAATTCAACCAGCATTTCTTCCTTTCAAGCTTCAGAAGTTGTATGTTTGACGATATTGATCTCGTATTACAACTTATAACTACTAATGATATAATTTTCATTTCGTTGAAAACTGAAAACTTATTAATGAAGCGTCATCGACATATTCTAAAATCGTTTCCATCATTTCATGCTTCGAGGGTAGTCTGTGCATCTATATGCACCTCAGATAGCAACTTACCTATAGAAATTACACAATTTGGTACAGTTTTAACCATTTTGATTCATCATGGTAGATTTTCTATTTTTGCGAAACTGAAAACATGTTTAAATAGCATTAACGATAAGTAATAGAAGCCTTGCTTCGTTTCTTGTTTTGAAGTTGTCTATGCCGCCATTTGAAAATCCTACAACAACTTATATATGTAGGAATCACATAATTTTTAGTAGTTTTTCATAGCCTTTTGATTTATTACTTTACATTTTTTCCTCCTTCGAAACTAAGAACTCATTTAAATAGGATATTCGACACATTATAACAGCCTTTCAATCATTCAATGTTTCGAGAGTAGTCTTGACCGTCGTATGGAAGTCATAGAACAGCTTATCGAAATAAATTATTCATGTTTAGCACCTTTACACAAACTTTTGATCCGTTACCATAGATTTTTTATTCGCTAAAAAGAAAACTTACTTAAATAGCATCATTTAGAAATTCCACCAGCATTTCTTCCTTTCAAGCTTCGGAAGTTGTATGTTTGACCATATGTATCTCGAATAACAACTTGTATCTAGTAATCATTTAATTTCATCACGAGTTTTATTCCCTCTTGATCCATCACTATAGATTTTCATTTCGTTGAAAACTGCAAACTTATTAATGAAGCATGATCGACATATTCCAAAATCATTTCCACCATTCCATGCTTCGAGGGTAGTCCGTGCATCTATATGCACCTCAGATAGCAACTTACCTATAGAAATTAGACAATTTGGTACATTTTTTAACCATTTTTATCCATCGTAGTAGATTTTCTATTTTTTTGAAACTGAAAACCTGTTTAAATAGCATTACCGATAAGTGATAGAAGCCTTCCTTAGTTTCTTGTTTCGAATTTGTCTGTGCCGCCATTTGAAAATCCTACAGCAACTTATATATCTAGGAGTCATATAATTTTTAGTAGTATTTTATCCTTTTGATTTATTACTTTACATTTTCTCCTCCTTCGAAACTTAGAACTAATTTAAATAGGACATTCTACACATTATAACAGCCTTTTTATCATTTCATTCTTCGAGAGTAGTCTTGACCGCCGGAAGTAAAATAATAGCTTGTCCACATAAATTATTCTTATTTAGAACCTTCACATAAACTTTTGATCCGTTACTGTAGCTTTTTTATTTGCTAAAAACAAAACTTACTCAAATAGCATCATTTAGAAATTCCACCAGCATTTCTTCCTTTCAAGCTATGGAAGTTGTATGTCTGACCATATGGATCTCGTATAACAACTTATAACTAGTAATTATTTAGTTTCATCACCATTTTTGTTCCATTTTGATACATCACTATAGATTTTCACTTTGTTCAAAACTGAAAAATTATTAATGAAGCATCATCGACATATTCCAAAATCGTTTCCACCATTTCATGCTTCGAGGGTAGTCTGTGCATCTATATGCACCTCAGATACCAACTTACCTATAAAATTTGATAATTTGGTACATTTTTAGCCGTTTTGATCCATCATGTTAGATTCTCTATTTTTGCGAAATTGAAAACTTGTTTAAATAGCATTACCGACAAGTGATAGAAGGCTGGCTTTGTTTCTTGTTTCGAAGTTGTCTATGCCGCCATTTGAAAATCCTACAACCACTTATATATGTAGGAGTCACATAATTTTTAGTTGATTTTCATAACCTTTTGATTTATTACTATACATTTTCTCCTCCTTTGAAACTCAGAACTCATTGAAATAGGATATTCGACACATTATAATAGCCTTTCCATCATTCCATTCTTCGAGAGTAGTTTCGACCGCCGTATGGAAGTCGAACAACTTATCCACATAAATTTTTCATGTGTAGCACCTTTAGTTAAACTTTTGATCCCTTACCATAGTTTTTTTCACTAAAAAGAAAGTTACTTAAATAACATTATTTAGAAATTCAACCAGCATTTCTTCCTTTCAAGCTTCAGAAGTTGTATGTTTGACAATATTGATCTCTTATTACAACTTATAACTACTAATGATATAATTTTCATTTCGTTGAAAACTGAAAACTTATTAATGAAGCGTCATCGACATATTCTAAAATCGTTTCCATCATTTCATGCTTCGAGGGTAGTCTGTGCATCTATATGCACCTCAGATAGCAACTTACCTATAGAAATTACACAATTTGGTACAGTTTTAACCATTTTGATTCATCATGGTAGATTTTCTATTTTTGCGAAACTGAAAACATGTTTAAATAGCATTAACGATAAGTAATAGAAGCCTTGCTTCGTTTCTTGTTTCGAAGTTGTCTATGCCTGTGACGCCCCCGCTTTTACCGTACACTAATCATGCACACAAATGTGTACGACCAAGATCAGGGACTCACGGGAAGATATCACAACAAAACTCTAAAAACATAAATAAGTCATACAAGCATTATAATACAAGCCAGGGGCCTCGAGGGCTCGAATACAAGTGCTCGATCATAGACGAGTCAGCGGAAGCAACAATATCTGAGTACAGACATAAGTTAAACAAGTCTTCCTTAAGAAGGCTAGCACAAAAGTAACAACGATCGAAAAGGCAAGGCCTCCTGCCTGGGACCTCCTAACTACTCCTGGTCGTCGTCAGCGGCCTGCACGTAGTAGTAGGCACCTCCACTGTCGTAGGTGTCGTCGTCGACGGTGGCGTCTGGCTCCTGAACTCCAGCATCTGGTTGCGACAATCCGGTATAGAAAGGGGAAAAGAGGGAGAAAGGCAACCGTGAGTACTCATCCAAAGTACTCGCAAGCAAGGAGCTACACTACATATGCATCGGTATATGTGTAAAGGGGCATATCAGTGGACTGAACTGCAGAATGCCAGAATAAGAGGGGGATAGCTAGTCCTGTCGAAGACTACGCTTCTGGACATCTCCATCTTGCAGCATGTAGAAGAGAGTAGATTGAAGTCCTCCAAGTAGCATCGCATAGCATAATCCTACCCGGCAATCCCCTCCTCGTCGCCCTGTTAGAGAGCGATCACCGGGATGTATCTGGCACTTGGAAGGGTGTATTTTATTCAGTATCCAGTTCTAGTTGTCATAAGCTCAAGGTACAACTCCGGGTCGTCCTTTTTCCGAGGGACACGGCTATTCGAATAGATAAACTTCCCTGCAGGGGTGCACCACATAACCCAACACGCTCGATCCCAATTGGCCGGACACACTTTTCTGGGTCATGCCCGGCCTCGTAAGATCAACACGTCGCAGCCCCACCTAGGCTCAACAGAGAGGTCAGCACGCCGGTCTAAACCTATGCGCGCAGGGGTCTGGGCCCATCGCCCTATGCACACCTGCACGTTGTGAACGCGGCCGCGAGCAGACCTAGCAACCCACACGATCACGGCGGTTACGTCAAAGCGGTCCAACACGGCGCGCGCCACTCAGTCGCTGACGTCAAAAGAGCTTCGGCTGATACCACGACGTCGGGATACCCATAACTACTCCCACATAGATGGTTAGTGCGTATAGACCAAATGGCCAGACTCAGATCAAATACCAAGATCTCGTTAAGCGTGTTAAGTATCCGCGAACGCCGACCAGGGCCAGGCCCACCTCTCACCTGGGTGGTCTCAACCTGCCCTGTCGCTCCGCCACAAAGATCCACTTGCGGGTACTCCTACGAGCCGACCCAACTTTAATCATCACATGTGTCATGTATATAGTATATAAGTATATACCCGTGATCACCGCCCAGGTGATCACGGCCCGATAGTATAGCACAGCAGACGGACAAGAATGTAGGGCCACTGATGGAAATCTAGCATCCTATACTAAGCATGTAGGATTGCAGGTAAAGGTAGTAACAATAGTAGCAAGGATAGGCTATGCATCAGAATAGGATATCGGAAAGCAGTAACATGCTACACTACTCTAATGCAAGTAGTAGAGAGTAGAGTAGGCGATATCTGGTGATCAAGGGGGGGGCTTGCCTGGTTGCTCTGGCAAGTAGGCGGGGTCGTCGACTCCGTAGTCGAACTGGGCAGCAGCAGTGTCGGTCTCGTAGTCTACCGGAGAGAAGAGGGGGAAGAAACAGTAAATACAATGCAAACATAAGCATGACGATGCGTGACATGACAATGAGCGGTGCTAGGGGTGTCCTAACGCGACAGTAGGTGGTACCGGTGAAGGGGGGGGGGAAATCCGGGAGGTATTCCCGATGTTTCGCGTTTTCGGGCAGACGGACCGGAGGGGGAAAGTTGCTAGTTCGATAGGTTAGGGAGGTGTGGTGGATGAACGGACTGCGTATTCGGATTCGTCTCGTCGTTCTGAGCAACTTTCATATGGAAAACATTTTCATCCGAGTTACGGTTTAAAAGATATGAATTTTCAAAGTTTATTTGAATTTCTGGAATTATTTAATTAACAAAAAAAGGGATATGACGTCAGCATGACGTATGAGTGACGTCAGCGGTCAACAGTCCGGGTTGACTGGTCAAACTGACAAGGGGGACCCACCTGTCATAGACAGTGGGTTAACAGAGGATTAAACTAATTAGTTTTTAGTTAATTAACTACTGGGCCCACCTGTCAGTGAGAGATTAATTAAACTAATTATTTTTATTTATAAAACATTTTCTTTTTCTTTTCCTTTTTTAATTTTTGCGGCGGGGCCCGCATGTCAGTGACTGGGCCTGCCCAGTCAGCAGTTGACTGGGTCACTGGGGGTGGCCCCAGGCCTGCCACGTCGGCGGCCAGCGCCGGAGCATCGCCGGTGACCAAAACGCACGGCGGCGCGCGCGGGAGGGGCGCGGGTTTCACCCACAGTGGGTTTGCGGGGGCGGGGCTGGGCGCGTTCGACGCGGCTCGACGTCGCACGTCCAACGGCGGTGGTCGGAGGGGCTGGAACGGACGGGGTCGAACGCTACGAGATCGCCGGCGGCGAGGAGCAACGGGTGCTCGACGGGAACATAGCTACGGCGAGCTATCGAGAAAGCGGAGGGGCTGGGGGGCATCTACAAACGGCGAGGAGTGCAACGGGCTTGACCCCGTGACCATTTGGTCACCGGAGACCCGCCGGCGGCGAGCTCCGCGGCGCGGCGTTCGGGCGCGCGCGGGGAAGCAGCTACGGAGCGCGAGCGAGCTAACGGAGAGGGGGAGGAGGAAGAGGAGCTCACCGCGCGGCGCAAGAAAGGCCCGTGGGTGGCTTAATAGCAGCAGGTCGTCGCCGGGGAAGAAGGGGGTCGCCGGCGTCCGAGGTTGAAGGCGAGCTCGGGGAGGCCGTTGCAGTCGCTCCGAGCTTCGACGGAGAGGCGGAGGGGGTGTAGTCGAGGGCGGCGACGTCGTACGACACGGCGGGGTGGCGAGTGGGGCACGGTGGCCGCGTTAACGACGGGAACGGCGGCGAGCGCGTCGGGCGTGTGGAAGAGGAGAGTGGCGCGGATCCGGGGAAGAGGCGCAGAGGCCGAGGGAGTGAGCGGGGTGAGTGGGAGAGAGGCCCGAGGGAGCGGGGGCCGCTGGCGCCCTTATCCTCTCGCGGGGTTCACCGCCGGCGAGGGGGTTCGGCGGCGACGCTCCCCTGTTCCGACCCGGTCGGGGGAACAGGAAGGGGACGCGGGGGGGAGGTG
>NC_057799.1:1478872-1488321 GCF_018294505.1 Triticum aestivum | reverse complement strand
GGAGGCCTGCTCCTTTTTTTTCCTTTTCTCTGACTGTTTCTGTTTTCTGTTTTATTTTTATTTGTTTATTCCTTTTCTGTTTTATTTCATTTAAAAGTATTTAGACATTTTATAAAAATGTGTTTTCTCCACCATAATTACCAGTGTATTATTTAGCACCCACTGAACATTTTTGTTTGAATTTTTGAAAATTTTATTTTCCACTTTAATTATATTTGAAGTTTGAACTAGGAGTTTGAAAAGGAAGGTGATCCAAATGTGATCAAGCCCTCTTTAGCACATGATTAGCTTAATCACAGGGGGTTACTGTAGCATGATTCTCAGGGTGTTACAAATCTCCTCCACTACAAGAAATCTCGCCCCGAGATTTAGGAGGTAGAAGGAAACAGTGCGGGGTATTCTTCGCGCAGACGATCCTCTCGTTCCCAAGTGGCCTCATCTTCAGAATGGTGCGACCACTGGACGTTGAGAAACTTGATCGCCTTCTGACGTGTGCGGCGTTCAGCTTGGTCGAGAATGCGGACCGGATGCTCCTTATAGGAAAGGTCTTGCTGCAATTCGAGCACTTCATGATCCACAGCTCGGATTGGATCCTTGAAGCAACGGCGGAGCTGTGACACATGGAACACATCGTGAACCTGAGAAAGGTTCGGCGGTAGTTCCAGTTGGTATGCCACTTTTCCACGCCTTTCGAGAATAGTGAATGGGCCAATATAGCGAGGAGCTAGTTTGCCCTTGATCCCGAAGCGGTGAGCACCCTTCATAGGTGTGACTCGAAGATAAGCCTTTTCGCCAGGTTGATAGACCATGTCTTTATGATGACGGTCATACTGACTCTTCTGACGTGACTGAGCAGTCTTGAGATTCTCGCGAATAATGCGGACTTGTTCTTCGGCATCTTGGATAATATCCGGACCGAAGAGTGGACGTTCCCCAGTTTCTGACCAGTTCAGAGGGGTACGGCACTTTCGGCCATATAACACTTCGAAAGGGGCCATCTTCAGACTAGCTTGATAGCTATTATTATAAGAGAACTCAGCATACGGGAGAGATTCCTCCCATTTCTTGCCGAAGGAAATAACGCAAGCTCGAAGCATGTCTTCGAGAACTTGATTGACGCGTTCAACTTGTCCTTGCGATTGAGGATGAAACGCAGTACTAAATGACAGATGAGTTCCCATAGCTTCTTGGAAACTTGCCCAGAATCTTGAAGTGAATAAGCTACCACGGTCTGAACTGATAACCAATGGAATACCGTGGAGTGAAACAATCCTGGATATATAGAGCGTTGCCAACTGGCTAGCAGTGTTCGTTTCTTTGACTGCCAGGAAATGTGCAACTTTGGAAAGCCGGTCAATGACGACAAGAATAACATCATTACCTTTCTGCGATTTGGGAAATCCAGTGACGAAGTCCATCTCAACATGGTCCCATTTCCATTCAGGAATAGAGATAGGTTGCAGAGTTCCAGCAGGCCTTTGATGTTCTGCTTTGATACGACGGCAAACGTCACACTCAGCAACATAACGAGCAATGTCTTGCTTCATATTAGTCCACCAGAATCTCTGACGGATATCTTGGTACATCTTTGTACTACCAGGATGGATACATAGAGGCGTATCATGAGCTTCTTTCATAACTTCCTGTGTCATATCCAGGTTTTTCTCTGCACATGGCACCACTAGGCGGCCCTTGAAGTATAGGGTGCCATCTTCAGAAATGGTGAAGAATGAGGGCTTTCCTTCTGCGAGGTAGCGCTTAATCTTGTGGGCTTCAGAGTCATACCTTTGTAGCCTTTTGATGCTGTCCTCGAGATCTGGTTTAGCAACTAGGGTATTGAGGGAACCCTGGGTAACAACGTGGAGGTTCACCTTGCCAAATTCCTTAGGAGGGGGAGCGAGTGCACCCGGAGGAACAATATGGAGGTTCAGCTTCCTGAATTCTTCAACAAGCGAGGGCTGTACTTTATGAACCTGGAGGTGGTTGCAGTAAGACTTGCGGCTCAAGGCATCAGCCATTACATTAGTCTTGCCTGGCGTATAGGAGATACCCAAGTCAAAGTCTGCAACAAGCTCCATCCATCTCTGCTGTCGGAGGTTCAGATCTGGCTGAGTAAACAGATACTTCAGACTTTGGTGGTCAGTGAAGATCTCGCAACGATTACTGAGGAGGTAATGTCGCCACTGCTTTAGTGCATGAATGACAGCAGCAAGTTCGAGGTCGTGAACTGGGTAGTTCTCTTCGTGAGGGCGCAATTGTCGAGAGGCATAAGCAATCACTTTGCGGTCTTGCATTAGGACACAGCCTAATCCTTGACGGGAAGCGTCGCAGTAAATGACGAAGTCCTTCTTAGTATCAGGTGGAGCTAGAACTGGAGCAGAAGTCAACTTGTCTTTGAGTGCTTGGAAACTTTCCTGACATTTGTCTGTCCATTGGAACTTGACGCCCTTATGCAACAGGTTAGTCAGAGGCCTGGCGATCTTAGAGAAGTTCTCGACGAATCGACGGCAATAGCTGGCGAGACCGAGAAAACTTCTGACTTGCTTAACGTTCTTGGGAGGGTGTCCAATCAAGAATAGCCTGAACTCGCTCGGGGTTGACGGCAATACCATCCTTAGAGATTACATGCCCAAGATAGGTTACTTCGGGTAGCCAGAATTCACATTTAGAGAACTTGGCATATAGTTGGTGTTCTCGTAGCTTTTCCAGCACAAGACAAAGATGTTCAACATGTTCTTCTTCGTTCTTGGAAAATATCAGGATATCATCCAGATAAACCACGACGAACTTGTCGAGGTAATCCATGAATATGTAGTTCATCAGACGAGAGAAGGTGGCTGGAGCATTGGTTAAACCGAAAGACATGACGGTGTACTCGTATGAACCATAGCGAGTCACGAAGGCGGTCTTTGGGATATCCTCTTCGCGAACACGGATCTGGTGGTAGCCCAACCTCAAGTCGAGCTTAGAGAACACTGACGAACCCGCCAGTTGATCATACAGATCATTGATCCGAGGAAGAGGGTATTTATTCGGAATGGTAGCTTGGTTTATAGGACGGTAGTCTTGAACTAACCGGTTTGTCCCATCCTTCTTCTTGACAAAGAGAGAAGGTGCTCCCTAAGGAGAGCAACTTGGGCGAATGAATCCTTTGCGAAGAGACTTGTCGATTTCCTCCTTAAGCTCAAGGAGTTCATGCGGCGGCATTTTGTAGGGTCGCTTGGCTATAGGAGTGGTGCCTGGTTTCAAGTCGATGATGAATTCGACAGCTCTAGCAGGGGGAATCCCCGGAAGTTCTTCAGGAAAGACGTCGAGGAATTCACGCACGACGGGAATGTTTTCAATGCCCTCGAGTGGTGCAGCGTTCAATGCATTCAATGCATAGAGCCTTGCCTCGGCATTTTTCACTAGATGGGCTTGGTAAGTAACTATCTCATCTGAAGGGTGTAGCAGATGGACGGTCTTAGTGGTGCAAACGATTGAAGCAGTATGCGCTGTTAACCAATTCATTCCCAGAATGAGATCAATGCTACAGGACTTCAGTACGATGGGAGAGACAAGAAATTTCAGTCCTTCAATTTCAACAGTAACATCGCGACTAACCATAGAGGTTTGACATTGGCCCGCTGGGGTGTGTACCACTAGCGGAGTGTTTATCTCTTCGTGATTAATGCCATGCAGGAATGCAAATTCTGCTGAAATGAATGAGTGGGATGCTCCTGTATCAAATAAAACGGATGCTGGTACTGAATTTACGAGGAGTGTACCCATCACAGTAGCAGGCTGGTCTTGAGCTTCGCTGAGATCAACGTGGTTGGCATGAGCACGACCATGAGACTTAGCATTGTTGTTGCGGGGCTGGTTGTTACCACGGCCAGCTGCTGGAAGGGCCAGTTGATTCTGATTCTGATAGCAGTTCCTGGCAAAGTGAGCCGGTTGACCACACTTGAAGCACAGACCATTATCGGGAGTGGGAACAGGAGCCCCAGGTGGGGGAGCTGGTAGCTTTGACTGCTTAGATGGTGGAGGAGGCAGACGCGGTGCAGCATAAGATTTCCTGGGAGCAGGTGCATTTGGACGATACATGCTGTTCGGGATCCATATCTTACGCTTCTGTGAGGGCAAGCCCGAAGATGAGCCCGTGTCACGGTTGCGCCTCTGAGAGCTCTGGTATTCCTGCAGACCAGTCTCGACATTGATGGCCTTATTCACCAAGGTGGCGAAATCAGCAAAGTCATGCACTAGAAGTGCGAGCTTGATGTCAGCTTGTAGTCCATCACGGAACTTCTCCTGTCTGCGTGCATCAGTTGCAATGTCTTCTTCAGCATAGCGGGACAAGTCTAGAAACTCCCGCTGATAAGCTTCGACAGATTTGTTGCCTTGGGTGAGGTTGCGGAACTCACGCTTCTTCCGGTCCATGACTCCCTGAGGAATGAAGCGGGCACGGAAAGCAGCTTGGAAGTCTGGCCAGGTGATGATTGTTCCAGCTGGCAGAGTACGCCTGTGGCTGTCCCACCATTGAGCTGCGGGTCCCTTCAAGAAGAAGGAAGCAAAATTGACATAGCTGGCAGGGGCTACATCAGCAGACTCCATCTCATAGGTGATGTCACGGAGCCAGTCATCAGCATCCAGAGGCTGAGTTGAGCTGCGGTAGATGGTTGGGTTGAGGCGTATGAAATCTTGAAGAGTCACTTGAGCTGGCTGTTGGTTCATATTGGGGCGAGGAAACTGAGCCATCATATTTTCCATGAATTGGCGGTTCAGTTCAAACTATTGGATCATACCAGCCATGTACTCAGGTGGTGGTGGGGCATCGCCACCACGACCACGACCACGACCACCTGGTCTAACCATCCTGCTAATATATAACAGGGGTAGTTCAGCATTGAGAAAATTTGCAATGACAAGAATCATTCATGATGAAACATGCATAATTGAAAGGAGCACGATAGCTACTACATAGTAGTCGGCATAACTTACAAAAGGGGTCATGCATAGAGTTCAGTACATAGAGTTCAGTACATAGACTAAAACATCATAGGCGGCACACAGGCTCGCGGCGACTGAAACTAATACTACAAGCAAGCCTACATCAGTCCCAAGAGGTACTGTGGAGGTAATCGTAGCCCGACAGCTGGTAGTGAGGCAACGGATAGCTCTCCACGTCAGCAGACTGGGGCCCGCGGATACTCAGGTGTAGAGTCCGACGCTCAGGTGGCAGAAGAGAACCAAGTGCGGGAGAGTAGCCTCCCACCTCTGGCCAACCAACACCGTGGGGCATCACGGTCCTGGCTGGGTAGATCGCAGCACGCGGTACCTGTCCAGATCGGACAAAGGGGTGCAGCAGCGTCAGAGCACGGTAAAGGTGCTGACGGGTGGTGTACATCTCGTGGCGAAGAGCTCGGTTAGCTCAATCCAGCCCATCAGCATGCAGAACCAGGTGCTGATGGTAGAAGGGCTCCCGGGTGACAGTGGAGTAGGCAGCAGTGTAGTATCCCTCCGCACCAACATCAGAGGCGATAGCAATGTGCCTGAAGGGGGAGGTGTCCAACTCCCGATACTCTCCACGAAGACGTGTCAGAGCAGCATAGGCTGCATCGTGGACAGCCATATCGATGGTCACACCAACACCATGTGCGGTGTGCAGCACAGTAGTGGAGTCGTACTCCTGAGAGTAGAGGTGGACGATGGCACGGTACTGCTCCTGGTTAAAGTCCTGGTACTCCTCGTAGACGGTGTACTCAGGGTGCCAGCGATAACCCAGATAGGTCATCATCTCAGCTAGCACCGCAGGTGATCCCGAGGCAACAATGGCCATCGTGTGGCGAACGACCTGCCTCGTGGGTTCCATCTGAAAGCAAAGACGTTTCAAAGGAGTCAAATGACAGTGTGTGAATTGTTCAAAATACTATTCTAAGAAACAACTATGGCTTATCCATCTTTGGGGTGAACGCGGTCACGGGATCCTAGTGTTAGAGTTAGTAAATTCGTTTAACCCGAATAGAAGAGAGTTCAGAGTCCCAGAGTAAAGGTCGAGGAGTAAAAGATCCTAGTACCACCCAATGGCGACGTGGGCGCGTAAGCCGCACAGCCTTGTTAGTAAAAGTTTGCAATGTCTAGACTCGACTTCGGCCAAGGAGTGTGGAAGGGGGGTTCCTACAGGCAGTCGGCTCTGATACCAACTTGTGACGCCCCCGCTTTGACCGTACACTAATCATGCACGCAAATGTGTACGACCAAGATCAGGGACTCACGGGAAGATATCACAACACAACTCTAAAAACATAAATAAGTCATACAAGCATTATAATACAAGCCAGGGGCCTCGAGGGCTCGAATACAAGTGCTCGATCATAGACGAGTCAGCGGAAGCAACAATATCTGAGTACAGACATAAGTTAAACAAGTCCTCCTTAAGAAGGCTAGCACAAAAGTAACAACGATCGAAAAGGCAAGGCCTCCTGCCTGGGACCTCCTAACTACTCCTGGTCGTCGTCAGCGGCCTGCACGTAGTAGTAGGCACCTCCAGTGTTGTAGGTGTCGTCGTCGACGGTGGCGTCTGGCTCCTGAACTCCAGCATCTGGTTGCGACAATCCGGTATAGAAAGGGGAAAAGAGGGAGAAAGGCAACCGTGAGTACTCATCCAAAGTACTCGCAAGCAAGGAGCTACACTATATATGCATGGGTATATGTGTAAAGGGGCATATCAGTGGACTGAACTGCAGAATGCCAGAATAAGAGGGGGATAGCTAGTCCTGTCGAAGACTACGCTTCTGGACATCTCCATCTTGCAGCATGTAGAAGAGAGTAGATTGAAGTCCTCCAAGTAGCATCGCATAGCATAATCCTACCCGGCAATCCCCTCCTCGTCGCCCTGTTAGAGAGCGATCACCGGGATGTATCTGGCACTTGGAAGGGTGTATTTTATTCAGTATCCAGTTCTAGTTGTCATAAGCTCAAGGTACAACTACGGGTCGTCCTTTTTCCGAGGGACACGGCTATTCGAATAGATAAACTTCCCTGCAGGGGTGCACCACATAACCCAACACGCTCGATCCCAATTGGCCGGACACACTTTTCTGGGTCATGCCCGGCCTCGTAAGATCAACACGTCGCAGCCCCACCTAGGCTCAACAGAGAGGTCAGCACGCCGGTCTAAACCTATGCGCGCAGGGGTCTGGGCCCATCGCCCTATGCACACCTGCATGTTGCGAACGCGGCCGCGAGCAGACCTAGCAACCCACACGATCACGGCGGTTACGTCAAAGCGGTCCAACATGGCGCGCGCCACTCAGTCGCTGACGTCAAAAGAGCTTCGGCTGATACCACGACGTCGGGATACCCATAACTACTCCCACGTAGATGGTTAGTGCGTATAGACCAAATGGCCAGACTCAGATCAAATACCAAGATCTCGTTAAGCGTGTTAAGTATCCGCGAACGCCGACCAGGGCCAGGCCCACCTCTCACCTGGGTGGTCTCAACCTGCCCTGTCGCTCCGCCACAAAGATCCACTTGCGGGTACTCCTACGAGCCGACCCGACTTTAATCATCACATGTGTCATGTATATAGTATATAAGTATATACCCGTGATCACCGCCCAGGTGATCACGGCCCGATAGTATAGCACAGCAGACGGACAAGAATGTAGGGCCACTGATGGAAATCTAGCATCCTATACTAAGCATGTAGGATTGCAGGTAAAGGTAGTAACAATAGTAGCAAGGATAGGCTATGCATCAGAATAGGATATCGGAAAGCAGTAACATGCTACACTACTCTAATGCAAGTAGTAGAGAGTAGAGTAGGCGATATCTGGTGATCAAGGGGGGGCTTGCCTGGTTGCTCTGGCAAGTAGGAGGGGTCGTCGACTCCGTAGTCGAACTGGGCAGCAGCAGTGTCGGTCTCGTAGTCTACCGGAGAGAAGAGGGGGAAGAAACAGTAAATACAATGCAAACATAAGCATGACGATGCGTGACATGACAATGAGCGGTGCTAGGGGTGTCCTAACGCGACAGTAGGTGGTACCGGTGAAGGGGGGGGGGAATCCGGGAGGTATTCCCGATGTTTCGCGTTTTCGGGCAAACGGACCGGAGGGGGAAAGTTGCTAGTTCGATAGGTTAGGGAGGTGTGGTGGATGAACGGACTGCGTATTCGGATTCGTCTCGTCGTTCTGAGCAACTTTCATATAGAAAACATTTTCATCCGAGTTACGGTTTAAAAGATATGAATTTTCAAAGTTTATTTGAATTTCTGGAATTATTTAATTAACAGAAAAAGGGATATGACGTCAGCATGACGTATGAGTGATGTCAGCGGTCAACAGTCCGGGTTGACTGGTCAAACTGACAAGGGGGACCCACCTGTCATAGACAGTGGGTTAACAGAGGATTAAACTAATTAGTTTTTAGTTAATTAACTACTGGGCCCACCTGTCAGTGAGAGATTAATTAAACTAATTATTTTTATTTATAAAACATTTTCTTTTTCTTATCCTTTTTTAATTTTTGCGACGGGGCCCGCATGTCAGTGACTGGGCCTGCCCAGTCAGCAGTTGACTGGGTCAACCCAGTCAACTGGGGCCCATGGGGCCACTGGCAGAGGCACTGGGGGTGGCCCCAGGCCTGCCACGTCGGCGGCCAGCGCCGGAGCATCGCCGGCGACCAAAACGCACGGCGGCGCGCGCGGGGGTGGCGCGGGTTTCACCCACAGTGGGTTTGCGGGGGCGGGGCTGGGCGCGTTCGACGCGGCTCGACGTCACGCGTCCAACGCTGGTGGCCGGAGGGGCTGGAACGGACGGGGTCGAACGCTACGAGCTCGCCGGCGGCGAGGACCTACGGGTGCTCGACGGGAACATAGCTACGGCGAGCTATCGAGAAAGCGGAGGGGCTGGGGGGCATCTACAAACGGCGAGGAGTGCAACGGGCTTGACCCTGTGACCATTTGGTCACCGGAGACCCGCCGGCGGCGAGCTCCGCGGCGCGGCGTTCGGGCGCGCGCGGGGAAGCAGCTACGGAGCGCGAGCGAGCTAACGGAGAGGGGGGAGGAGGAAGAGGAGCTCACCGCGCGGCGCAAGAAAGGCCCGTGGGTGGCTTAGTAGCAGCAGGTCGTCGCCGGGGAAGAAGGGGGTCGCCGGCGTCTGAGGTTGAAGGCGAGCTCGGGGAGGCCGTTGCAGTGGCTCCGAGCTTCGACGGAGAGGCGGAGGGGGTGTAGTCGAGGGCGGCGACGTCGTACGACACGGCGGGGTGGCGAGTGGGGCACGGTGGCCGCGTGAACGACGGGAAAGGCGGCGAGCGCGTCGGGCGTGTGGAAGAGGAGAGCGGCGCGGATCCGGGGAAGAGGCGCAGAGGCCGAGGGAGTGAGCGGGGTGAGTAGGAGAGAGGCCCGAGGGAGCGGGGGCCGCTGGCGCCCTTATCCTCTCGCGGGGTTCACCGCCGGCGAGGGGGTT
>NC_057799.1:1466882-1478635 GCF_018294505.1 Triticum aestivum | reverse complement strand
CTGTTTCGACCCGGTCGGGGGAACAGGAAGGGGACGCGGGGGGGGGGAGGTGGGCTGGGCCGGGGTCAGGGCGTGCGGGGGGTGCGGCCCAGTTTGGGCCGGGGGGGGTTCAGTGCAGATGGGCCACGGGTCCAGTGGGGGGGGAGGAGGCCTGCTCCTTTTTTTCCTTTTCTCTGACTGTTTCTGTTTTCTGTTTTCTTTTTATTTGTTTATTTCCTTTTCTGTTTTATTTCATTTAAAAGTATTTAGACATTTTATAAAAATGTGTGTTCTCCACCATAATTACCAGTGTATTATTTAGCACCCACTGAACATTTTTGTTTGAATTTTTGAAAACTTTTATTTTCCACTTTAATTATATTTGAAGTTTGAACTAGGAGTTTGAAAAGGAAGGTGATCCAAATGTGATCAAGCCCTGTTTAGCACATGATTAGCTTAATCACAGGGGGTTACTGTAGCATGATTCTCAGGGTGTTACAATGCCGTCATTTGAAAATCCTACAACAACTTATATATGTAGGAGTCACATAATTTTTAGTAGGTTTTCATAGCCTTTTGATTTATTACTTTACATTTTTTCCTCCTTCGAAACTTAGAACTCATTTAAATAGGATATTCGACACATTATAACAGCCCTTCAATCATTCAATGTTTCGAGAGTAGTCTTGACCGTCGTATGGAAGTCATAGAACAGCTTATCGAAATAAATTATTCATGTTTAGCACCTTTACATAAACTTTTGATCCGTTACCATAGATTTTTTATTCGCTAAAAAGAAAACTTACTTAAATAGCATCATTTAGAAATTCCACCAGCATTTCTTCCTTTCAAGCTTCGGAAGTTGTATGTTTGACCATATGTATCTCGAATAACAACTTGTATCTAGTAATCATTTAATATCATCACCAGTTTTTTTCCCTTTTGATCCATCACTATAGATTTTCATTTCGTTGAAAACTGCAAACTTATTAATGAAGCATGATCGACATATTCCAAAATCATTTCCACCATTCCATGCTTCGAGGGTAGTCCGTGCATCTATATGCACCTCAGATAGCAACTTACCTATAGAAATTAGACAATTTGGTACATTTTTAACCGTTTTTATCCATCGTAGTAGATTTTCTATTTTTTTGAAACTGAAAACATGTTTAAATAGCATTACCGATAAGTGATAGAAGCCTTCCTTAGTTTCTTGTTTCGAATTTGTCTGTGCCGCCATTTGAAAATCCTACAGCAACTTATATATCTAGGAGTCATATAATTTTTAGTAGTATTTTATCCTTTTGATTTATTACTTTACATTTTCTCCTCCTTCGAAACTTAGAACTAATTTAAATAGGACATTCTACACATTATAACAACCTTTTTATCATTTCATTCTTCGAGAGTAGTCTTGACCGCCGGAAGTAAAATAATAGCTTATCCACATAAATTATTCTTATTTAGAACCTTCACATAAACTTTTGATCCGTTACTGTAGCTTTTTTATTTGCTAAAAACAAAACTTACTCAAATAGCATCATTTAGAAATTCCACCAGCATTTCTTCCTTTCAAGCTATGGAAGTTGTATGTTTGACCATATGGATCTCGTATAACAACTTATAACTAGTAATTATTTAGTTTCATCACCATTTTTGTTCCATTTTGATACATCACTATAGATTTTCACTTTGTTCAAAACTGAAAAATTATTAATGAAGCATCATCGACATATTCCAAAATCGTTTCCACCATTTCATGCTTCGAGGGTAGTCCGTGCATCTATATGCACCTCAGATACCAACTTACCTATAGAAATTTGATAATTTGGTACATTTTTAGCCGTTTTGATCCATCATGTTAGATTCTCTATTTTTGCGAAATTGAAAACTTGTTTAAATAGCATTACCGACAAGTGATAGAAGGCTGGCTTTGTTTCTTGTTTCGAAGTTGTCTATGCCGCCATTTGAAAATCCTACAACCACTTATATATGTAGGAGTCACATAATTTTTAGTTGATTTTCATAACCTTTTGATTTATTACTATACATTTTCTCCTCCTTTGAAACTCAGAACTCATTGAAATAGGATATTCGACACATTATAATAGCCTTTCCATCATTCCATTCTTCGAGAGTAGTTTCGACCGCCGTATGGAAGTCGAACAACTTATCCACATAAATTTTTCATGTGTAGCACCTTTAGTTAAACTTTTGATCCCTTACCATAGATTTTTTTCACTAAAAAGAAACTTACTTAAATAACATTATTTAGAAATACAACCAGCATTTCTTCCTTTCAAGCTTCAGAAGTTGTATGTTTGACGATATTGATCTCGTATTACAACTTATAACTACTAATGATATAATTTTCATTTCGTTGAAAACTGAAAACTTATTAATGAAGCGTCATCGACATATTCTAAAATCGTTTCCATCATTTCATGCTTCGAGGGTAGTCTGTGCATCTATATGCACCTCAGATAGCAACTTACCTATAGAAATTACACAATTTGGTACAGTTTTAACCATTTTGATTCATCATGGTAGATTTTCTATTTTTGCGAAACTGAAAACATGTTTAAATAGCATTAACGATAAGTAATAGAAGCCTTGCTTCGTTTCTTGTTTCGAAGATGTCTATGCCGCCATTTGAAAATCCTACAACAACTTATATATGTAGGAGTCACATAATTTTTAGTAGTTTTTCATAACCTTTTGATTTATTACTTTACATTTTCTCCTTCATTGAAACTTAGAACTCATTTAAACAGGACATTCGACAAATTATAATAGCCTTTCAATAATTCCATTCTTCGAGAGTTGTCTCGACCTCCGTATGGAAGTCATAGAAGAAATTATCCACGTAAATTATTCATGTTTAGCACCTTTGCATAAACTTTTGATCCATTACTGTAGGTTTTTTATTCGCTAAAAAGAAAACATAGCGGAAGTTGTATGTTCGACCATATTGATCTCGTATAACAACTTATAACTAGTAATCATATTATTTCATCACCAATTTTGTTCCCTTTTGATCCATCACTATAGATTTTCATTTTGTTGAAAACTGAAAACTTATTAATGAAGCGTCATCGACATATTCTGAAATCATTTCCACCATTTCATGCTTCGAGGGTAGTCTTTGCACCTATATGCACCTCAGATAGCAACTTACCTATAGAAATTGGACAATTCGGTACAGTTTTAACCATTTTATCCATCATGGTATATTTTCTATTTTTGTGAAACTAAAAACATGTTTAAATAGCATTAACGATAAGTGATAGAAGCCTTGCTTCGTTTGTTGTTTCGAAGTTGTATGTGCCACCATTTAAAAATCCTACAACAACTTATATATGTAGGAGTCACATAAATTTTAGTAGTTTTTCATAACCTTTTGATTTGTTACGTTACATTTTCTCCTGCTTCGAATCTTAGAACTAATTAAAATAGGACATTCGACACATTATAAAATCCTTTCTATCATGCCATTCTCCGAGAGTAGTCTCAACCGCCGTATGAAAGTAAAAGAACAGCTTATCCACATAAATTATTCTTACTTACAACCTTCACATAAACTTTTGATCCGTTACCGCAGATTTTTTATTTGCTAAAAATAGAACTTACTCAAATAGCATCATTTAGAAATTCTACAAGCATTTCTTCCTTTCAAGCTTCGGAAGTTGTATGTTTGACCATATGGATCTCGTATAACAACTTATAACTAGTAATCATTTAATTTCATCACCTATTTTGTTCCATTTTGATACATCACTATAGATTTGCACTTTGGTCAAAAGTGAAAACTTATTAATGAAGCGTCATCGACATATTCCAAAATTGTTTACACCATTTCATGCTTCGAGGGTAGTCCGTGCATCTATATGCACCTCAGATAGCAACTTACCTATAGAAATTTGATAATTTGGTATATTTTTAGCCGTTTCGATCCATCATGGTAGATTCTCTATTTTTGCGAAATTGAAAACTTGTTTAAATAGCATTACCGACAACAACTTATATATGTAGCAGTCACATAATTTTTAGTAGTTTTTCATAACCTTTTGATTTATTACTTTACATTTTCTCCCCCTTTGAAACTCTGAACTCATTTAAATAGGACATTCGACACATTATAACGGCCTTTCCGGCATTCCATTCTTCGAGAGTAGTCTCGACCACCGTGTGGAAATCGAACAACTTATCCTCATAAATTATTCATGTGTAGCACCTTTACTTAAACTTTTGAGACGTTACCGTAGATTTTTTTCGCTAAAAAGAAACTTACTTAAATAGCATCATTTAGAAATTCCACCAGGATTTCTTCCTTTCATGCTTCAGAAGTTGTATGTTCGACCATATTGATCTCGTATTACAACTTATAACTACTAATCATATCATTTCATCACCAATTTTGTTCCCTTTTGATCCATCACTATTGATTTTCATTTCGTTGAAAACTGAAAACTTAATAATGAAGCGTCATCGACATATTCCGAAATCATTTCCACCATTTCATACATCGAGGGTAGTTTGTGCATCTATATGAACCTCAGATAGCAACTTACCTATAGAAAATAGAGAATTTGGTACAATTTTTAACCGCTTTGATCCATCATGGTAGATTTTCTAGTTTTGCGAAATTGAATACTTGTTTAAATAGCATTACAGACAAGTTATATAAGCGTTGCTGCGTTTCTTGTTTCGAAGTTGCCTATGCCGCCATTTGAAAATCCTACAACAACTTATATATGTAGGAGTCGCATAATTTTTAGTAGTTTTTCATAACCCTTTGACTGATTACTTTACATTTTCTCCTCCGTTGAAACTTAGAACTCATTTAAACAGGACATTCGACACATTACAACAGCCTTTCAATCATTCCATTCTTCGAGTGTAGTCTCGACCTCCGTATGAAAGTCATAGAATAACTTATCCACATAAATTATTCATGTTTAGCACCTTTACATAAACTTTTGATTCATTACCATAGATTTTTTATTCGCTAAAAAGAAAACTTAATTAAATAACATCATTTAGATATTCCACCACCATTTCTTCCTTTCAACTTTTGGAAGTTGTATGTTCGACCATATTGATCTCGTATAACAACTTATAACTAGTAATCATATTATTTCATCACCAATTTTGTTCGCTTTTGATCCATCACTATAGATTTTCATTTGGTTGAAAACTGGAAACTTATTAATGAAGCGTCATCGACATATTCCGAAATCATTTCCACCATTTCATGCTTTGAGGGTAGTCTGTGCATCTATATGCACCTCAGATAGCAACTTACCTATAGAAATTAGACAGTTTGGTACAGTTTTAACCGTTTTGATCCATCATGGTAGATTTTCTATTTTTGCGAAACTGAAAACATGTTTAAATAGCATTAACGATAAGTGATAGAAGCCTTGCTTCGTTTCTTGTTTCGAAGTTCTCTATGCCGCCATTTGAAAATCCTGGAGCAACTTATATATGTAGGAGTCATATAATTTTTAGTAGTTTTTCATAACCTTTTGATTTATTACTTTACATTTTCTCCTCCTTCAAAACTTAGAACTCATTTAAATAGGCCATTCGACACATTATAACAGCCTTACAATCATTCAATTCTTCAAGAGTAGTCTCGACCGTCGTATGGAAGTCATAAAACAGCTTATCCAAATAAACTATTCATGTTTAGCACCTTTACATAAACTTTTGATCCGTTACCGTAGATTTTTTATTCGCTAAAAAGAAAACTTACTTAAATAGCATCATTTAGAAATTCCACCGGCATTTCTTCCTTTCGAGCTTCGAAAGTTGTATGTTTGACCATATGGATCTCGAATAACAACTTACAACTAGTAATCATTTAATTTCATCACCAATTTTGTTCCCTTTTGATCCATCACTATAGATTTTCATTTTGTTGAAAACTGAAAACTTATTAATGAAGCATCATCGACATATTCCGAAATCATTTCCACCATTTCATGCTTCGAGGGTAGTCTTTGCACCTATATGCACCTCAGATAGCAACTTACCTATAGAAATTAGACAATTTGGTACATTTTTAACCGTTTTTATCCATCATGGTAGATTTTCTATTTTTGTGAAACTGAAAACATGTTTAAATAGCATTAGCGATAAGTGATAGAAACCTTGCTTCGTTTCTTGTTTCGAAGTTGTCTGTGCCACCATTTGAAAATCCGACAACAACTTATCTATGTAGGAGTCACATAATTTTTAGTATTTTTTTAACCTTTTGATTTATTAATTCACATTTTCTACTCCTTCGAAACATAGAACTAATATAAATAGGACATTCAACAAATTATAATAGCCTTTCTATCATTCCATTCTTCGAGAGTAGTCTCGACCGCCGTATGTAAGTAAAAGAACAGCTTATCCACATAAATTATTCTTATTTAGAACCTTCACATAAATTTTTTATGTGTTATTGCACAATTTTTATTTGCTAAAAAGAAAACTTACTCAAATATGATCATTTAGAAATTCCACCAGCATTTCTTCTTTTCAAGCTTCGGAAGTTGTATGTTTGACCATATGGATCTCGTATAAAAACTTATAACTAGTAATCATTTAATTTCATCACCTATTTTGTTCCATTTTGATACATCACTATAGATTTGCACTTTGTTCAAAAGTGAAAACTTATTAATGAACCGTCATCGACATATTCCAAAATTGTTTGCACCATTTCATGCTTCGAGGGTAGTCCGTGCATCTATATGCACCTCAGATAATAACTTACCTATAGAAATTTGATAATTTGGTATATTTTTAGCCTTTTCGATCCATCATGGTAGATTCTCTATTTTTGCGAAATTGAAAACTTGTTTAAATAGCATTAACGACAAGTGATAGAAGCCTTGCTTCGTTTCTTGTTTCGAAGTTGTCTATGCCACCATTTGTAAATCCTACAACAACTTATATATGTAGCAGTCACATAATTTTTAGTAGTTTTTCATAACCTTTTGATTTATTACTTTACATTTTCTCCTCTTTTGAAACTCTGAACACATTTAAATAGGACATTCGACACATTATAACGGCCTTTCCAACATTCCATTCTTCGAGAGTAGTCTCGACCACCGTGTGGAAATCGAACAACTTATCCTCATAAATTATTCATGTATAGCACCTTTACTTAAACTTTTGAGACGTTATCGTAGATTTTTTTCGCTAAAAAGAAACTTGCTTAAATAGCATCATTTAGAAATTCCACCAACATTTCTTCCTTTCATGCTTCAGAAGTTGTATGCTCGACCATATTGATCTCGTATTACAACTTATAACTACTAATCATATCATTTCATCACCAATTTTGTTCCCTTTTGATCCATCACTGTAGATTTTCTTCGTTGAAACCTGAAAACTTATTAATGAAGCGTCATCGACATATTCCGAAATCATTTCCACCATTTCATGCTTCGAGGGTAGTCTGTGCATCCATATGCACCTAGGATAGCAACTTACCTATAGAAATTAGACAATTTGGTACATTTTTTATCCGGTTTTATCCATCATGGTAGATTTTCTATTTTTGTGAAACTAAAAACATGTATAAATAGCATTACCGATAACTGATAGAAGTCTTGCTTCGTTTCTTGTTTTGAAGTTGTCTGTGCCGCCATTTGAAAATCCTACAACAACTTATCTATGTAGGAGTCACATAATTTTTAGTAGTTTTCTTAACCTTTTGATTTATTAATTTACATTTTCTCCTGCTTCAAAACATAGAACTAATTTAAATAGGACCTTCAACAAATTATAACAGACTTTCTATCATTCCATTCTTCGAGGGTAGTCTTGACCGCCGTATGGAAGTAAAAGAACAGATTATTCGTATTTAGAACCTTCACATAACCTTTTGATCCGTTATCGTAGATTTTTTATTTGCTAAAAAGAAAACTTACTCAAATAGCATCATTTAGAAATTCCACCAGCATTTCTTCTTTTCAAGCTTCGGAAGTTGTATGTTTGACCATATCGATCTCGTATAACAACTTATAACTAGTAATCATTTAATTTCATCACCAATTTTGTTCCATTTTGATACATCACTATAGATTTTCACTTTGTTCAAAACTGATAATTTGGTACATCTATATGCACCTCAGATAGCAACTTACTTATAGAAATCTGATAATTTGGTACATTTTTAGCCGTTTTGATCCATCATGGTAGATTCTCTATTTTTGCAAAATTGAAAACTTGTTTAAATAGCATTACCGACAAGTGATACAAGCCTTGCCATTTGAAAATCCTACAACAACTTATATATGTAGGAGTCGCATAATTTTTAGTACTTTTTCATAACCTTTTGATTGGTTACTTTACATTTTCTCCTCCGTTGAAACTTAGAACTCATTTAAACAGGACATTCGACACATTATAACTGCCTTTCAATCAATCAATTCTTCGAGAGTAGTCTCGACCGTCATTTAGAAATTCCACGAGCATTTCTTCCTTTCAAGCTTTAGAAGTTGTATGTTCGACCATATTGTTCTCGTACAACAACTTATAACTACTAATCATATAATTTCATCACCAATTTTGTTCGCTTTTGATCCATCACTATAGATTTTCATTTCGTTGAAAACTGAAACTTACTAATGAAGCGTCATCGACATATTCCAAAATCATTTCCACCATTTCATACTTCAAGGGTAGTCTGTGCATCTATATGAACCTCAAATAGAAACTTATTTATAGAAATTAGAGAATTTGGTACAATTTTTAACCGTTTTGATCCATCATGGTAAATTTTCTAGTTTTGCGAAACTGAATACTTGTTTAAATAGCATTACCGACAGGTTAAAGAAGCCTTGCTTCGTTTCTTGTTTCGAAGTTGCCTATGCCGCCATTTCAAAATCCTACAACAACTTATATATGTAGGAGTCACATAATTTTGAGTAGTTTTTCATAACCTTTTGATTGGTTACTTTACATTTTCTCCTCCGTTGAAACTTAGAACTCATTTAAACAGGACATTTGACACATTATAACAGCCTTTCAGTCATTCCATTCTTCGAGAGTAGTCTCGACCTCCGTATGAAAGTTATAGATTAACTTATCCACATAAATTATTCATGTTTAGCACCTTTACATAAACTTTTGATCCATTACCGTAGATTTTTTATTGGCTAAAAAGAAAACTTAATTAAATAATATCATTTAGAAATTGCACCAGCATTTCTTCCTTTCAACTTTTGGAAGTTGTATCTACGACCATATTGATCTCGTATAACAACTTATAACTAGTAATCGTATTATTTCATCACCAATTTTGTTCCCTTTTGATCCATCACTATAGATTTTCTTTTCGTTGAAAACCGAAAACTTATTAATGAAGCGTCATCGACATATTCCGAAATCATTTCCACCATTTCATGCTTCGAGGGTAGTCTGTGCATCTATATGCACCTCAGATAACAACTTACCTATCGAAATCTGATAATTTGGTACATTTTTAGCCGTTTTGATCCATCATGGTAGATTCTCTATTTTTGCGAAACTGAAAACATGTTTAAATAGCATTAACGATAAGTGATAGAAGCCTTGCTTCGTTTCTTGTTTCGAAGTTGTCTGTGCCGCCATTCGAAAATCCTACAACAACTTATATATGTAGGAGTCACATAATTTTTAGTAGTTTTTCATAACCTTTTGATTTATTAGTTTACATTTTCTCCTCCTTCGAAACTTAGAACTCATTTAAATAGGACATTTGACACATTATAACAGCCTTTCTATCATTCCATTCTTCGAGAGTAGTCTCGACCGTCGCATGGAAGTCATAGAACAGCTTATCCAAATAAATTATTCATGTTTAGCACCTTTACATAGAAAACTTACTTAAATATCATCATTTTGAAATTCCACCAGCATTCCTTCCTTTCAAGGTTTGGAAGGTCTATGTTTGACCATATGGATCTCGAATAACAACTTATAACTAGTAATCATTTAATTTCATCACCAATTTTGTTCCCTTTCGATCCATCGCTATAGATTTTCATTTCGTTGAAAACTAAAAACTTATTAATGAAGCATCATCGACATATTCCGAAATCATTTCCACTATTTCATGCTTCGAGGGTAGTCTGTGCATCTATATGCACCTCAGATAGCAACTTACCTATAGAAATTAGGCAATTTGGTACAGTTTTACCGTTTTGATCCATCATGGTAGATTTTTTATTTTTGCAAAACTGAAAACATGTTTAAATAGCATTAACGATAAGTGATAGAAGCCTTGCTTCGTTTCTTGTTTCGAAGTTGTCTATGCCGCCATTTGAAAATCCTACAACAACTTATATATGTTGGAGTCACATAATTTTTAGTAGTTTTACATAACCTTTTGAATTACTACTTTACATTTTCTCCTCCTTCGTATCATAGAACTCATTTAAATAGGACATTCGACACATTATAACAGCCTTTCAATAATTCAATTCTTCGAGAGTAGTCTCGACCGTCGTATGGAAGTCATAGAATAGCTTATACAAATAAATTATTCATCTTTAGCACCTTTACATAAACTTTTGATCCGTTACCGTATATTTTTTATTCGCTAAAAAGAAAACTTACTTAAATAGCATCATTTAGAAATTCCACCGGCATTTCTTCTTTTCAAGCTTCGGAAGTTTTATGTTTGACCATATATGGATCTCAAATAACAACTTATAACTAGTAATCATTTAATTCCATCACCAATTTTGTTCCCTTTTGATCCATCACTATAGATTTTCATTTCGTTGAAAACTGAAAACTTATTAATGAAGCATCATCGACATATTCCGAAATCATTTCCACCATTTCATGCTTCGAGGGTAGTCTGTGCATCTATATGCACCTCAGATAGCAACTTACCTATAGAAATTAGGCAATTTGGTAGATTTATTAACCGTTTTTATCCATCATGGTAGATTTTCTATTTTTGTGAAACTAAAAACATGTTTAAATAGCATTACCGATAAGTGATAGAAGCCTTGCTTCGTTTCTTGTTTCGAAGTTTTCTGTGCCGCCATTTGAAAATCCTACAACAACTTATCTATGTAGGAGTCACATAATTTTTAGTAGTTTTTTTAACCTTTTGATTTATTAACTTACATTTTCTCCTCCTTCGAAACTTAGAACTAATTTAAATAGGACATTCGACAAAAACTATAACAGCCTTTCTATCATTCCATTCTTCGAGAGTAGTCTCGACCGCCGTATGGAAGTAAAAGAACAACTTATCCACATAAATTATTCTTATTTAGAACCTTCAAATAAACTTTTGATCCCTTATCGTAGATTTTTTGTTTGCTAAAAAGAAAACTTAATCAAATAGCATCATTTAGAAATTACACCAGCATTTCTTCTTTTCAAGCTTTGGAAGTTGTATGGGCTCCGGCATCTGGTTGCGACAACCACGTAACACTCTGAGAATCATGCTATAGTAACCCCCTGTGATTAAGCTAATCATGTTGCTAAACAGGGCTTGATCACATTTGACCCACAACCTTGTCAAACTCCTAGTTCAAACTTCAATTAAATTTAAAAGTGGAAAATAAAAGTTTTCAAAAATTCAAACAAAAATGTTCAGTGGGTGCTAAATAATACACTGGTAATTATGGTGGAGGAAACGCATTTTTATAAAATACCTAATTACTTTTAAAAGAAATAAAACAGAAAAGAAAATAAACAAATAAAAGGAAAACAGAAAACAGATCACAGAAAGAAAAAAAAAGAAAAAGGAAAAGCCCTTCCCC
>NC_057799.1:1464228-1466817 GCF_018294505.1 Triticum aestivum | reverse complement strand
CAAACTGGGCCGCCACCCGCGCCCCGACCCCGGCCCAGCCCAACTCACCCCCGCGTCCCCTTCCTGTTCCCCCGACCGGGTCGGAACAGGGGCGCGCTGCCGCCCGACCACCTCGCCGGCACCGACGCCGGAGGGGATAAGGGCGCCAGCCACCGCGCCTACTCGGGTCTCTCTCCCACTCACCCCGCTCACTCTCGGCCCCTGCGCCTCCCTCATCCCCTCTCCTTCGCGCCGCTCCGTGCTCCCCCCATCATCCCGAGCGCCTCCGTCGCCGTCCACCGTCGCAACCGCGGCAACCAACCTTGCCTCGCCTCGCCAACCTGTCCAGCAGCTCCGCCGTCGTCGGCTTCCTCGTCCCCGTCCACGAACGCAAGCCGGGGAGCACCGCAGGCAGCGGATCGAGCCGCCCCCTTCCGCCTTGGGCGTCGGTGACCGTCGTCGTCTCCGGCCACCTCTGCGCTCCTAAGCTGTCGCAGGCTTTACGTAGCCGTTCGGTGAGCTCCTCCATCCCTCCATTCTCCTCCTCGCACTACGTGAGCCTCCCTAGCTAGCTCGTCGCCGTTGCTTTGAGCTCGCCGCCGCATATTACCTCGCCGCCGTGGCTACCGTGGCCTGAGCTCGCGTCCGAGCTCGTAGTCAAACTCCTGGAGCTCCCAGGAGCCCAACGAGCCCACGCCCGTGCCTCCCCGTGCCTCCTAGCATAGCCTCCGTTGAGCGCCCGAACGCGCTGCCGCCTGCGCTCGTCGCCGGCGTGCCTCCGGTGACCAAATGGTCACGAGCCAGCGCCCGTTGCATTCGCCTCCTAACGCACGTCCCACCTAGCCTCTCCGTTCGCTCGCTAGCATGCTGCGTCGCCCTTTCCTCTGGCGTCCGACTCCGGTCGTCCGCCGATGAGCACGCCGCGCTCGATTCCGGTCACCCCTGCCGCCACAACCACCACCGTTGGACGCGGCGCAGCCGTAGCTTTCGAACGCGACCAAAAACTCCCTGAACGGTGCCCTGTACGTGGATTCCGGCGAGGTCCCGAGCGCCTCCGCCGTGTTTTCGGTCGCCGGCGTTGCTCCCGCGCCGGCCGCCGACGTGGCACACCTAGGGCCACCCCTGGGTCACTGCCAGTTGTCTATGCCGCCATTTGAAAATCCTACAACAACTTATATATGTTGGAGTCACATAATTTTTAGTAGTTTTACATAACCTTTTGAATTATTACTTTACATTTTCTCCTCCTTCGTATCATAGAACTCATTTAATAGGACATTCGACACATTATAACAGCCTTTCAATAATTCAATTCTTCGAGAGTAGTCTCGACCGTCGTATGGAAGTCATAGAATAGCTTATACAAATAAATTATTCATCTTTAGCACCTTTACATAAACTTTTGATCCGTTACCGTATATTTTTTATTCGCTAAAAAGAAAACTTACTTAAATAGCATCATTTAGAAATTCCACCGGCATTTCTTCTTTTCAAGCTTCGGAAGTTTTATGTTTGACCATATATGGATCTCAAATAACAACTTATAACTAGTAATCATTTAATTCCATCACCAATTTTGTTCCCTTTTGATCCATCACTATAGATTTTCATTTCGTTGAAAACTGAAAACTTATTAATGAAGCATCATCGACATATTCCGAAATCATTTCCACCATTTCATGCTTCGAGGGTAGTCTGTGCATCTATATGCACCTCAGATAGCAACTTACCTATAGAAATTAGGCAATTTGGTAGATTTATTAACCGTTTTTATCCATCATGGTAGATTTTCTATTTTTGTGAAACTAAAAACATGTTTAAATAGCATTACCGATAAGTGATAGAAGCCTTGCTTCGTTTCTTGTTTCGAAGTTTTCTGTGCCGCCATTTGAAAATCCTACAACAACTTATCTATGTAGGAGTCACATAATTTTTAGTAGTTTTTTTAACCTTTTGATTTATTAATTTACATTTTCTCCTCCTTCGAAACTTAGAACTAATTTAAATAGGACATTCGACAAAAACTATAACAGCCTTTCTATCATTCCATTCTTCGAGAGTAGTCTCGACCGCCGTATGGAAGTAAAAGAACAACTTATCCACATAAATTATTCTTATTTAGAACCTTCAAATAAAATTTTGATCCCTTATCGTAGATTTTTTGTTTGCTAAAAAGAAAACTTAATCAAATAGCATCATTTAGAAATTACACCAGCATTTCTTCTTTTCAAGCTTTGGAAGTTGTATGGGCTCCGGCATCTGGTTGCGACAACCATGTAACACTCTGAGAATCATGCTATAGTAACCCCCTGTGATTAAGCTAATCATGTTGCTAAACAGGGCTTGATCACATTTGAACCACAACCTTGTCAAACTCCTAGTTCAAACTTCAATTAAATTTAAAAGTGGAAAATAAAAGTTTTCAAAAATTCAAACAAAAATGTTCAGTCGGTGCTAAATAATACACTGGTAATTATGGTGGAGGAAACACATTTTTATAAAATACCTAATTACTTTTAAAAGAAATAAAACAGAAAAGAAAATAAACAAATAAAAGGAAAACAGAAAACAGATCACAGAAAGAAAAAAAAAGAAAAAGGAAAAGCCCTT
>NC_057799.1:1448820-1463744 GCF_018294505.1 Triticum aestivum | reverse complement strand
CCGGAGGGGATAAGGGCGCCAGCCCCCGCGCCTCCTCGGGTCTCTCTCCCACTCACCCCGCTCACTCTCGGCCCCTGCGCCTCCCTCATCCCCTCTCCTTCGCGCCGCTCCGTGCTCCCCCCCATCATCCCGAGCGCCTCCGTCGCCGTCCGCCGTCGCAACCGCGGCAACCAACCTCGCCTCGCCTCGCCAACCTGTCCAGCAGCTCCGCCGTCGTCGGCTTCCTCATCCCCGTCCACGAACGCAAGCCGGGGAGCACCGCAGGCAGCGGATCGAGCCGCCCCCTTCCGCCTCGGGCGTCGGTGACCGTCGTCGTCTCCGGCCACCTCTGCGCTCCTAAGCTGTCGCAGGCTTTACGTAGCCGTTCGGTGAGCTCCTCCCTCTTCCATTCTCCTCCTCGCACTACGTGAGCCTCCCTAGCTAGCTCGTCGCCGCCGCATATTACCTCGCCGCCGTGGCTACCGTGGCCTGAGCTCGCGTCCGAGCTCGTAGTCAAACTCCTGGAGCTCCCAGGAGCCCAACGAGCCCACGCCCGTGCCTCCCCGTGCCTCCTAGCATAGCCTCCGTTGAGCGCCCGAACGCGCTGCCGCCTGCGCTCGTCGCCGGCGTGCCTCCGGTGACCAAATGGTCACGGGCCAGCGCCCGTTGCATTCGCCTCCTAACGCACGTCCCACCTAGCCTCTCCGTTCGCTCGCTAGCATGCTGCGTCGCCCTTTCCTCTGGCGTCCGACTCCGGTCGTCCGCCGATGAGCACGCCGCGCTCGATTCCGGTCACCCCTGCCGCCACAACCACCACCGTTGGACGCGGCGCAGCCGTAGCTTTCGAACGCGACGAAAAACTCCCTGAACGGTGCCCTGTACGTGGATTCCGGCGAGGTCCCGAGCGCCTCCGCCGTGTTTTCGGTCGCCGGCGTTGCTCCGGCGCCGGCCGCCGACGTGGCACACCTGGGGCCACCCCTGGGTCACTGCCAGTGGCCCCCACGGGCCCCAGTTGACTGGGTTGACCCAGTCAACTGCTGACTGGGCAGGCCCAGTCACTGACATGCGGGCCCCGCCACAGAAATTAATAAAATAAAGAAAAGGAAAATGTTTTATAAATAAAAATAATTAGTTTAGCTAAACACTCACTGACATGTGGGGCCCATCCCTCTAATTATACTGTTAGATTAGTTTAATTAAGTATTAGACTAACAGAGGCTGACATGTGGGTCCCACTGGACCCACCTGTCTGGTTTGACTGGTCAGCTGACCTGTTGACTTGCTGACGTCAGCATTGCCTCATGCTGACGTCATAATTCATTTTTCTTAATATAAATAATTCCAGAAATTCAAATAAACTTTGAAAATTCATATCTTTTAAACCGTAACTCGGATGAAAATGTTTTCTATATGAAAGTTGCTCAGAACGACGAGACGAATCCGACTACGCAGTCCGTTCATCCACCGCACCTCCCTAACCTATCGAACTAGCAACTTTCCCCCTCCGATCCGTTTGTCCGAAAACGCGGAACATCGGGCATACCTCCCGGATGTCCCCCCCCTTCACCGGTACCACCTACTGTCGCGTTAGGGCACCCCTAGCACCGCTCATTGTCATGTCACGCATCGTCATGCTTATGTTTGCATTGTATTTACTGTTTCTTCCCCCTCTTCTCTCCGGTAGACTACGAGACCGACACTGCTGCTGCCCAGTTCGACTACGGAGTCGACGACCCCTCCTACTTGCCAGAGCAACCAGGCAAGCCCCCCCTTTGATCACCAGATATCGCCTACTCTAATCTCTACTGCTTGCATTAGAGTAGTGTAGCATGTTACTGCTTTTCGATATCCTATTCTGCTGCATAGCCTATCCTTGCTACTATTGTTACTACCTTTACCTGCAATCCTACATGCTTAGTATAGGATGCTAGATTTCCATCAGTGGCCCTACATTCTTGTCCGTCTGCTGTGCTATACTATCGGGCCGTGATCACCTGGGCGGTGATCACGGGCATATACTTATATACTATATACATGACACATGTGATGACTAAAGTCGGGTCGGCTCGTAGGAGTACCCGCAAGTGGATCTTTGTGGCGGAGCGACAGGGCAGGTTGAGACCGCCTAGGTGAGAGGTGGGCCTGGCCCTGGTCGGCGTTCGCGGATACTTAACACGCTTAACGAGATCTTGGTATTTGATCTGAGTCTGGCCATTTGGTCTATACGCACTAACCATCTACGTGGGAGTAGTTATGGGTATCCCGACGTCGTGGTATCAGCCGAAGCTCTTTTGACGTCAGCGACTGAGTGGCGCGCGCCATGTTGGACCGCTTTGACGTAACCGCCGTGATCGTGTGGGTTGCTAGGTCTGCTCGCGGCCGCGTTCGCAACGTGCAGGTGTGCATAGGGCGATGGGCCCAGACCCCTGCGCGCATAGGTTTAGACCGGCGCGCTGACCTCTCTGTTGAGCCTAGGTGGGGCTGTGACGTGTTGATCTTACGAGGCCGGGCATGACCCAGAAAAGTGTGTCCGGCCAATTGGGATCGAGCGTGTTGGGTTATGTGGTGCACCCCTGCAGGGAAGTTTATCTATTCGAATAGCCGTGTCCCTCGGTAAAAGGACGACCCGGAGTTGTACCTTGAGCTTATGACAACTAGAACTGGATACTGAATAAAATACACCCTTCCAAGTGCCAGATACAACCCGGTGATCGCTCTCTAACAGGGCGACGAGGAGGGGATTGCCGGGTAGGTTTATGCTATGCGATGCTACTTGGAGGACTTCAATCTTCTCTCTTCTACATGCTGCAAGATGGAGATGTCCAGAAGCGTAGTCTTCGCCAGGGCTAGCTATCCCCCTCTTATTCCGGCATTCTGCAGTTCAGTCCACTGATATGCCTCTACACATATACCCATGCATATGTAGTGTACCTCCTTGCTTGCGAGTACTTTGGATGAGTACTCACGGTTGCTTTTCTCCCTCCTTTCCCCTTTCTATACCGGATTGTCGCAACCAGATGCTGGAGTTCAGGAGCCAGACGCCACCGTCGACGACGACACCTACGGCACTGGAGGTGCCTACTACTACGTGCAGGCCGCTGACGACGACCAGGAGTAGTTAGGAGGTCCCAGGCAGGAGGCCTTGCCTTTTCGATCGTTGCTACTTTTGTGCTAGCCTTCTTAAGGCAAACTTGTTTAACTTATGTCTGTACTCAGATATTGTTGCTTCTGCTGACTCGTCTATGATCGAGCACTTGTATTCGAGCCCTCGAGGCCCCTGGCTTGTATTATAATGCTTGTATGACTTATTTATGTTGTAGAGTTGTATTGTGATATCTTCCCGTGAGTCCCTGATCGTGATCGTACACATTTGCGTGTATGATTAGTGTACGGTCAAATCGGGGGCGTCACAAACCAGGTAGAAGAGAAAGGGGGAAAAGAGGGAGAAAAGCAACCGTGAGTACTCACCCAAAGTACTCGCAAGCAAGGAGCTACACTACATATGCATGGGTATATGTGTAAAGGGCGATATCGGTGGACTGAACTGCAAAATGCCAGAATAAGAGGGGGATAGCTAATCCTGTCGAAGACTACGCTTCTGGCAACCTCCGTCTTGCAACATGTATAAGAGAGTGGATTGAAGTCCTCCAAGTAGCATCGCATAGCATAATCCTACCCGACGATCCTCTCCTCGTCGACCTGTGAGAGAGCGATCACCGGGTTGTATCTAGCACTTGGAAGGGTGTGTTTTATTAAGTATCTGGTTCTAGTTGTCATAAGGTCAAGGTACAACTCCGGGTCGTCCTTTTACCAAGGGACACGGCTATTCGAATAGATAAACTTCCCTGCAGGGGTGCACCACATAACCCAACACGCTCGATCCCCTTTGGCCGGACACACTTTCCTGGGTCATGCCCGGCCTCGGAAGATCAACACATCGCAGCCCCACCTAGGCACAACGGAGAGGTCAGGACGACGGTCCAAATCCTATGCGCGCAAGGGTCTGGGCCCATCGCCCATTGCACACCTGCATGTTGCGTACACGGCCGGAAGCAGACCTAGCCCCCTTAATACAAGAGCAGGCTTACGGTCCAATCCGGCGCGCGCCGCTCAGTCGCTGACGTCACGAAGGCTTCGGCTGATACCACGACGTCGAGTGCACATAACTGTTCCCGCGTAGTTGGTTAGTGCGGATAGGCCAATGGCCAGACTCAGATCAAATACCAAGATCTCGTTAAGCGTGTTATTATGAAGTAACCGCGGACGCTGACCAGGGCCAGGCCCACCTCTCTCCTAGGTGGTCTCAACCTGCCCTGTCGCTCCGCCACAAAGATCCATTTGCGGGTACTCCTACGAGCCGACCCGACTTTAGTCACCACAGGTATCATATATCTTAAGTATATACCCGGGATCACCTCCCGATTGATCGCAGCCCGATAGTATAGCACGGCAGACGGACAAGAATGTAGGGCCAAAAATGGAATACTAACATCCTATACTAAGCATGTAGGAGTGCAGGTAAAGGTAACAACAGTAGTAGCAAGGACATGCTATGCATCAGGATAGGATTAACGGAAAGCAGTAACATGCTACACTACTCTAATGCAAGCAGTAGAGAGTAGAATAGGCGATATCTGGTGATCAAGGGGGGGCTTGCCTGGTTGCTCTGGCAAGTAGGAGGGGTCGTCAACTCGGTAGTCGAACTGGGCAGTAGCAGCGTCGGTATCGGAGTCTAGCGAGAGAAGAGGGGGAAGAAACAATAAATATAATGCAAACATATGCATGACATGACAATGAGCGTTGTTAGTGGGGCCCAATCGCGGTAGTAGGTGATACTGGCGAAGGGGGGAAACATCCAGGAAAGTATTCCCGGTGTTTCACGTTTTCGGAGAGATGAACCGGAGGGGGAAAGTTGCGTGTTCGATATGTTAGGGGTGTGTGGTGAACGAACGGGCTGCGTATCCGGATTCTTCTCGTCGTTCTGAGCAACTTTCATGTAGAAAGTATTTTCGTCCGAGATACGGATTATTTTATATGATTTTCTAACGTTTTAATCATTTTCTGAATTTAATTATATATTTAAATCCAACACTATCTAGAACAGTGAACGATGACACAAGCATGACATCAGAGTGATGTCAGCAGGTCAAATGGTCGGTTGACCAGTCAAACCAGACAGGTGGGTCTAGTGGGACCCACATGTCATTGTCAGGGGCACTAACAGGAGGGTTTAGACTAACTAAATGGGTTAATTAGCGGTAGGGCCCCACATGGCAGTGACTGTTTAGGTTAATTAATTAGTTTTATTTATAAAAACGTTTTAACTGGTTTAATTATGTGGTGGGGCCCGCATGTTAGTGCCACTGGCTGCCCCGTCAGCATGTTGACTAGGACAACCCAGTCAACTAGGCCACCAGGGCCCACTGGCCAGCGACTAAGGGGTGGGGCCCATCGAGCCACGCAGATGGCTGGCACCGGAGTTGCTCCGGTGGCCTCTCGCGGTGAAGGGCGCCGGCGAGCCTCGGGATTTCGCCACGGTGGCCCAAAACGGGCGCTGCCAGGTTCTCTGGAACGGCCTCTTCGCGCCGCGTCCGATGGAGGGGAGCACGACGGAGGGGGTGGCTGCAATGGTCTCCGGCGACGAGGTCGGGTGGATGCCGAGGCTCGACGAGTTCGAAGGCGAGGCTGCGGGGCACGGTTCATCGCGGGGCTGGGCGTTCGAAAGCATGGGCTCGGGTGCACCCATTCGTGGCCTCAGCCGGGGCTGGGACGGACGGTGTCCCCGACGGCGTCTACCACAGCGCACGCGGGAGTTCGGCCGAGCTCGGGAACGACGTTGCAGAGGGCAAAACGGCCGGCGTTCGGCACCTACATCACCTACGCGAGCTCACCAAGCGAATGGAGGCACGCTCGGGACCACTGGTCAACCGGAGCCTCGCCAGAGATGAGATCCGCGGCGGAGCATTCGGGCGCTATGGCGACAGCTAGCTAGGGCGCGCGCGAGAGAGAGGAGGAAGCGGGGGTTCACCGAGCGGCACACACGGTGGCCCTTGGGGGGTTTAGTAGCTGCAGAGTCGTCGCCGTAGTTGGTGAAGAGCGGCGGTGAAGCTTGTTGGAGCAGAGGAGGAAGACGGCGGCGTCGTGGGCGTTGTGGTGGCTCCGAGCTCCAACGGGGTGCACTAGTCGAAGCAGCGGACGACGGTGGACCTTGGGGACACAGTAGGGCGGCGAGGTGGGCACGGTGGCCGTGGCTAGGCCGGAGCCATGGCAGCGGTGGCGCTCGAATGCGGTGGGAAGGAGGGAGCGGCGTGGATCTCAGGGGAGAGGGAGAGGCGCTGTGACCGAGGGCGAGAGCGGGGTGAGTGGGAGGAGGAACCGAGGAGGCAGGGGCGTGGCGACCTTATCCCCTCCTCGACGCCGGCGAGGGGGTCCGGCGGGGACGCGCCCCTGTTCCGACCCTGGTCGGGGGAACAGGGAAGGGGAGGGAGCGACCGAGGGAGGCGGGCTGGGCCGGCTGGGCCGGTCGGGCAGGCTGGCAGTTGGCTAGTTGGGCCCTTTGGCCCAGGGGGAAGGGGGGTTTCTTCTTTTTCTCTTTTTTTATTTTTAGTTTTGTTTTCTGTTCTGTCTATTTTAGGGCAATTAAGTATTCTATCAAATTGTGTCTTCTACACCATAATTACCTACGCCATATTTGGCACTATCCGAACATTTTTGTTTCAACTTTTGAAAACTTTTGCTGTTTGACACTAATTCATTTTTTTGAATTTGAAATGTTTTGAACTAACACTTGATTAGCAACAGTAACAGAGATGACATGGCATCATCAGGGCAGTTTTACTGTAGCCTAATTATCCGGGCGTTACACCTCGGCATCCGGACAGTCAACGATCTGGTTCTTCTTGGTTAGGAACCTAGTCTAGAATTTTCTGGTTGATTCTCCAGGTTGTTGAACTATGTGGCTTAAGTCATCGGCGCCTGGTGGCCGGACATAGGTTCATTGGAAGTTGTCCGGGAAAGCTTCTTCCAAGTCCTCCCAGCTGCCGATAGAATTTTCAGGCAGGCTGTTAATCCAGTGCCGAGCTGGCCCTTTGAGATTTAGTGGGAGGTATTTAATGGTGTGGAGGTCATCTCCTCGAGCCATATGGATATGGAGACTCAAATCCTCGATCCATACTGCAGGATCGGTTGTGCCATCGTATGATTCGATATTGACGGGCTTGAACCCCTCGGGGAATTCGTGATCCAGTACTTCATCTGTGAAGCAGAGAGGTGTGCGGCACCTCTGTCCCGGGCCGCATCGCGGCGTAGCTCTGATGGAGTCCGTCTGCGGCATTCAGCCCGGGCGTGGTTAGGTTTGTCACGTCCGAATAGGTAGCCATCGTTGTGCCTCGAGGCACGCCCTCGCAATCCGTAGATCGATCTTGTATGTCCTGCTCTACTGTCCAGTTCCTGCCGGAGATCGTATGTATGGTCCCGAGCTGGCCTGTCCCTGTTTTTGCGAGGCGTTGGGGTGGGCTGCTGTTCGGCCTTAGTTGCCGTTTTATCCCGACCGCGTGGTGGCCGTCCGCCGCTCTATCCCGACCACGTGGTGGTCGGTCCGCGTTGCGCGAGGGAGGTATGGGATCTGGTGCCTCCTCATCGAACTGGGGTAGCAGTCTGCGTTTTGGGTAGCTGTTGGCTTTGCGCTTGAGGCCGTATTCTTCAGCTGTCAGGACATCAGTCCATCTGTCGACGAGCATATCTTGTTCGGCTTGAAGCTGCTGTTGTTTCTTTTTGAGGCTCCTTGCAGTGGCTATGAGCTGAAGCTTAAAGCGCTCCTGCTCCAGAGGATCCTCAGGCACGATGAAATCGTCGTTGCCGAGGCTTGTCTCCTCCTCGGAGGGTGGACGGTAACTATCGTCCTCAGAGTCATCTTCTATGGCCTGTTCATCAGGGTTATCTTGCCCGTTGTCGTTTTCCTCCTGTTCGGATGTAGCTCCGACAGGGTCTTCGTTGTTTCTGGCGTCACCCGGAGTGCTATTTTCTCCGGTGCCAGTGTTGCCATATTTTGAGCGTCGAGGCTTAGAGCGGCGTTTGGGGCGCCGGCGCTTGGAATGCATTGCAGAAGGTTTGTTCGCGTCTGGCTCTTCTTTGTCGTCGCCAGATCCTTTGGGTGTATCAACAATGTACACGTCGTACGAAGAGGTGGCCGTCCAGCGTCCAGTAAATGGCGGGTCTTGGCCTTGCTCCTTGTTGGCATCGTCGTCCATATCGTCGATGTCTTCGGACCCATAGTCAAGCACGTCGGTTAAATCATCGACGGTGGCTATGAAGTGGGTGGCGGGTGGGAAGCAAAATTCCTCGTCGTCCGCCTCTAGCTCGAACCGAACATAGTTCGGCTGTGAGTCCTCCTCCAAGGACAAGTTCTTTAAAGAATTTAGCGCGTCACCAAAAGGTGAGTGCTGGAAGAAGTATGCGGCTCCAAATTCGAAAATCGAGAACTTATCCAGCTCGGTGTCCGCAGGTGCACCTGATCCAGAATGTATAGCCGGAGACGAGTCCGGAGTTCCATTGACACAAACATTGCAGAATGTCGAGTTCGTATACGGATCCAGCGCCGTGCGCCTTATGGCCTCGGAGGGCACGATCTGCTTCGGTTCTGAAGCCGTTGCAGCAACAGGATCCATCTCCTGGACGTATCCGATAACAGATTTAAGTCATGTTCATCGGAGCGTGGGGAAGCAATTGCCACAGTCTCGAATCCATTGAAGATCAAGTCTCCACGGATATTCGTGACGTAGTTCAAGCTTCCAAATCTGACCTGGTGGCCAAAGGCGTAGCTATCGATCTGCTCCAGACGGCCAAGCGAGTCACTACAAAAAAAAACACTTCCGTGATGATACGTGTTTGTCACAGTAGGTCGCGTTTTCTGTCATGCATGTACATCCATGACAAATTTATGACAGAATCAAGATAGTCATACCTGTGCGGTCGTAGATGTGTTCCATGACATTGCCAAAATTATCATCACGGAAGTGTCCACTTCCATGACGATAAATCGCGCGTCACAGAAGTGATTTCGTCATGGGTGACCGACACGTGGCATCCACCGTAACGGAACGCCATTAAGCTATTGGGTCGGGTTTTGGATCCGAAAACCCGTTAACAGCCCCGACCAATGGGGATTTTCCACGTGTAAAATCATCATTGGCTGGAGGAAACACGTGTCGGCTCATCGTTGGGACAGATGTCATCCACTCATTGGACGGAAGGCGCCTATGATACGTCGACACATGGCACGGCCCAGTAGAGGCCCATTCCTGTGAAAAGGCCGGCCCGTTTGACTTGGTCAAAAGGTGGCCGGCCGGCCCATGGAAAGCCTGTTAACGGCCTGTTCGCATATAGCCCATTTACAGCCCGCTAACCCAAGGCCCGTTACGCCCTATCCGAATTAGGCCCAGTAGCGTCATCTGGGCCATCCAATATGATTCCAGCCTGTTTTCACTTCTGGCGCACGTATGGCCCATGACGTCTTTCGGCCCATATGAGGCCCTATGTAACTATTGGCCTATTAACGACCCGTGGTGAAACTGGCCCGTAATGAACAGTGTATCTCTTTACACCCATTAACGGCCCGTGGTGAAACTGGGCCGTAATGAACAGTGTATCATTTTATACCCATTAACGGCCCGTTATTCCATTGGGCCGTTTCCAACCCATGTTATCTTTCGGCCTTCTCAGAGCCCATTTATTCTTGGGCTCATTTCCAGCATTCGTTTACTTACGGCCTGTTACTGTCATTTTCTGCTTGTGGGCCAAATTCAGCCCGTGGTTATAGTCAGCCCGTTTGTGGTCCGTTAATACGTTGGGCCATTTTCATAGCATCATCAAATACGGCCTATTAACGATGGCCCGTTATGGTCGGCCAATGAACGGACGATTCCAACTCTAGCCCGTTTACAGCCATAATGTGGTCTATTTGGCCCATGTTTGGCCAATCGATCATACGGCCCGTATAAGGCCCATTGATGATACGGCCCGCAGAAGGCCCATTATTTCTACGGCCCGTAGAAGGCCCACTGTTTCTACGGCCAGTAGGAGGCCCAGTGTCACTACAGTAAATATTAGCCCATGGTTATTGTGGCCTAGTTTTAAAAAATAGGTTATTGCAGCCACTAGCTAACCGCGGAAAAAGAACTGCAATGACTACAAGCAAACAAATAAACAAGACAACATGGAAATAAATAAGCAAGCAACTAACGCTAGGCTATCACGGCTATTACACATATTACATCCACTGGGCATCAAAGTTCGCCACCAGTGCAAATATAGGGAACAAAGCAGCATATCATATACACTGGTTGTCAAAGTTGGCGACCAGCGCAAATAAACGCCGCAGCAAAACAAATCCAGAACTGAAACCACTTCAGAAGATCTCAAGAAACAATATCCTGGGTACCCATAATGCTGGCAAGATGCTTAGCAGCTTATTAATTTTGTTTGGCGCTTAAATCCTCCAGCTCTGGCTGTTGCACCAGAAAATATGCATCTGGATTCTGCAGGGACTTCCTCAGTCCTTCAGCTTCCTGTCGCAGCACATCTGATCGATGTCTTTCAACTTGAAGTTGAGACTCAAGAAGACGAACTGATTCAGGCAGCAAGTTCGAAGAGCTTGTGCCAGCAGTAGTGGCCAGTAACTCGAACACTACATCAAGACAGGACTTTTGGGTTCCCTCACTGTCGTCAAGATAGTTTTTATCAGCTTTCTTGGAGACCAACAGGGATGTCTCACTATCTTGAACCTTATCTGCATTACTTCCTTTACCATTGGATAACGCGGTACTGTTCTCCAATAGTTTGTCCGCATTCTAAAAGAGAAACAAGCAGACACATCACATGTTTACCATGTTGTATATGAAACTCATTTTGGTAAATGAGTTCAGTAGTAAAGTGGACAAGATAACAGCATGAAACAAACATATATCTATGTACCATGGTCACTTTATGGTCTATATCATTCTAGTTTTTGTTGCCAAATCAAGATAGAGACACAGTTCAAATAATATTTGTTCAAGACAAAGCAGAATAGACAGAATATAAGTGTGGGTAACTATAGAGCAATAACAACACTTGTAATGTGCATGACATGAGAACATAACTGTTTATTCAATTGAAACTGAAATCAACATAGAGAAGGTTACAACGGCAAACCAGTTAATGAAACAGGTTTAAAACATACCTGTTGCGCCCTTGGAGTTTCAATTCCATCCTTTAAAATTGAAAATAGTTGGTATGAGTAAATACAGTAATGCAAGAGCAAAGGAGTATGAACCATAGCTACAGAACCTGACCTGAGAACAAATCTTCTTCTCCTTTAAGCGTTGAGTTGAGATTCGGAGTGGTGGTCCTCGTTCTTTGGGCACTGCAGTTCCCTTACTAACTGCTCGTGTTTGGGTGCTCTGTGGTGGAGACGGTGCTGTATCAACTAGAACTGGGTTACTATCTGCCGGGGTTGGGGTTAGAAGGGATGTAGCTGGTTCTCTGTCCAACTGGGTAGGGGTACAATCTGCGAGAGTCTGGGTTATGTGTGGTGGATCTGGTCCTTGGGCCAATACAACCGTGGTTCTATCTGCATCAACCGGTAGCACTATCTTTTCTAAAGACCGTGTTGTTACTCCCTTAGATACTGCCATCACGCTCTCCAATTCAAATGGCTGATAAACAAGAAAAGTAATTGAAAGTATACACATTGTATGATAGACGGGTGCAATGGATAGTGGGGAATAAAAGAGGGCATGAAATAATTCATATTTATGTTGTCTAACCAAACAGGATAGCATGACACAATTTCACATTATGATGGCTAACTAAAAAAGATAGAAAGACATAGTTCAAAATATGAGACTATGTAAATAGGATGACATGACATAACTCTATAATGTGTTTATTAAATAGGTTGGCATGCCATAATTTACATACATTCACGGATAGAATGCCATAATTCAAAATATGATGATTGTAAAGACTAAACTGGATGAGATGATATAACTATATGATGTCTTTATTAAATGGGTTGCCATGCCATAATTCAGATAGATGATGTGTATGTACTATGTAAACATGATGACATGATATAATTCAAATATATGATTTATATAGTAAGCAAGTAAGCAGATGGCAATCCATATATGATGTAAAAACTAAGCAATGCAAGACAACATGCATGACATGGGTAATATAACCCTGCCAAGTTTGAGCATAGACCTCAGGGGGGAAATAGGACTGGTCATCAGTCTCTGAATCCTCCTCTGAGGAGCTCTCTGTAACCAGCAAGATGTCTGCTTCAGCAGGTAGCATTGGCTGCTCTGAATACCTTGTTTTCACTCCAGATACTTCCATCACCGCTTCAAATGGCTGATGCACAGGAAGAGTAGTTGAATATACAAACGTTGTCGACAAATGGAACACGTGATACAAAAAAAATTATAGCATGATATAATTCACATATGTGATGATTGGCTAAACAGCATGGCATTGCATAATTCACATATATAATGCCTTTGCACCAAGATAGCATTGTATAATTCACATATATAATGTCTTGAAACAAGATGGCAATGCATAATTCACATATATGGTAATTAAACACTGAACAGATGGCATTCACACAAAGCATGTCTAAACTAATCAAATGACATAGCAATGCGAGACACCATACGCACGATATGAGAAACATAACCCTGCCAAGTTAGAGCATACACCTAGGGGGGGAATAGGATTGGTCATCTATCTCTGAATCCTCCTCTGAGGAGCTATCCATAACCAGCGAGATATGTGCTTCTTCAGATAGCATAGTCTGCTCTGAAGACCTTGTTTTCACTCCAGAATTTGCCATCACCGTGTCAAATGGCTGATGCACACGAAGAGCAGTTGAATGTACTAACATTGTTGACAAATGTAATATGTAACGAAAAAAAGGATGGCTTGATATAATTTACATATAAGATGACTGGCTAAGCAGGATGGCATTGCAAAATTCACATATATGATGCCTGGCTAAAGAAGATGGCGTTGCATAATTCACATAAACGATGAATAAACTAAACAGATGGCATTCGCACAAAGGATGTCTAAACTAAGCAGATGACATATTTGATGTATAAAGTAAGCAATGCAAGACACCATATGCATGATATAACCAACATCAGCATGCCAAGTTAGAGCGAAGACCTCAGGGGGTAAATAGGAGTTGTCTTCTCCTTCTGAATCCCCCTCAGAACAGATATCTTCCTCTCGGTTACAATCCGAAATGCGTGGAGGGGGGGGGGGCTGCCTTTGCGCCTACCAAGGAGCGACGTCTGCATGAAATTTTATTGCCACGCAAGGCTCGTCTCTTTTGCTCTACATGTTCAGTTCCATTGTTTACAATAACTGTCATGCATAGGAAGAAAACATAGTGAGACTATGTAAGGAGTGCATGCAGAAATCCAGAGTGATGGTAGCAACCTGTGGATAGACCCAAAACCAATAATAGCAGGCAGATAATGGCTTTAGTTAAAAAATACAGATAATGTCTTGTTTACTGTTTGTTTCCCACCCAACATGAAACTCATAGTAGATACCGGAGATTAACCAGATAGTAGATAGATACTATTGATAGCGGCCCCGATATGTACCCCACAACCATTTAAAAACTCAAGTTTGACCATTACTTTGGAGCTGACTCAGAGTCTAATCGGTGAACAGGACGATAAAGTAGCATGTAATATTAAGCGATGCATAACGTAAGCAGACACGAAAGTGTGCGACCTCTCTTGCGGACCCGTGTAGTCCTCGAGGTCATCTGCTCGGTTGATGATGGTAATGCAGTTTTCATGGCTGCTAGCGGCGGGGAAGAACATCTGAGGCGGCGAAAGACAGTCTGGAGGCCGGATCCCTGCTGTGCTGGACCCTTCTGTCATTCAAGCAGCTGAGCTGGGGTGGACGACGGCGCAGCAGGAGCGGGACCACCACGCAAGGTTTTCTTTGACAACTATCTGTAAGAGAAGTAATTCTGTAAGGGCTCGTTTGAATTGGAGGATTCCAACAATGCAGGGATAGGAAATAGACAGGAATAGGATAGGAATGCACGTGCAAAACAGAGAATTTAAAAACAAAGGATTTCTGCCAATCTGGGTGTTTGATTCACAACAATTGGAAGATCACAAGATGCAAAGAAGCATGGTGAGATTAAGTCAAACCACAAGAAAATGTATGGTTATAATGCTATTATGCTACTATCTCTTAGTCTTGTGCTTCATGAATAGGAATTTGAAAAGGAGGACAAGTGAAAATTAAAATTCCTACGTTTTTTCTTTCAAGGAGACACTAAAGGAACACATCTGTGTGCTCAGTGGACAATATATATAACATGTAGAGTAAAAAAGAGATGCAACAATTGCACAACCTCTTTGGCGAAGCCATGTCGATCTCAGCATGATTGGGTTGGCCGGTGAGGATGCTCCGGCTGACTTTGCTGTCGGAGGAGGGGAAGAAGATCTTAGGCGTCTGGAGATGGAGCCCGGGGTACTGCTCCGCTGTGATGGAGGATTTCGTCGTTGGAGCAGCTCCGGTGAGTTGTACGACGCCGAGGCTGAAGCAGGACAAGAGAGACAACGAACAACGTTAACCTGAGTGGAATTCTAATAGCATCTCCAATACATGACGAAAAATACATAACCAAAAAGTGCTAGATGTAAAATACATCAGCCGCTCATCTCTAAACTTAACTGTCGAAACTGAACTTAACTGTCAAAACTGAACTTAACTGTCGAAACTGAATTTTGCTGTCGAAACTGAATTTTGCTGTCGAAACTGAACGCACTAGCAAGGTGAGGCTACACGTCGGTCGACTGACTTTTTCATCTCTGGTCAGTCGATTTTTGCAGTCGTTGGATACGAAATCAAAGGCCTGCGGTTCATCTTCA
>NC_057799.1:1445730-1448462 GCF_018294505.1 Triticum aestivum | reverse complement strand
CACCACCGCCCCGCCAACGCCATGCCACCGCCGGCGACCACCGCCCCCATCCTGAACCCTAAGATAGATAGTGGGGTACCTCTCCGGCGAGCCCCCTCCCCGCTGCGGCTGGTTCTTCCATCACCCCGGCGAGCCCCCCCACCCCCTGAAAATCGACTAACCCAAAAGTCGATTCAGTCGACTGAAGTGTAGCTAAATCGGAGCAGCATCGCAAGCAAGAGCAAGAGCGAGAGCAGCAGCGCGAGCAAGAGCAATAGCAAGAGGAGTCCACGCAGGGGACCGAGAGCAAGAGCAGAGCAGCAGCGCAAGCGAGAGCTAAAGTAGCAGCAGCTCCTACTGATGTGGACGTCGCCGCCGAGGGAACGACACCGTGGAGGAAGTGGCCGGCGATGCCGCCGTGGATGGAGCCGCGCCGTGTCGGCTCGGGACCGAGCGCCGGCAGCACCGTGAGATCGAATCAAGAAGAAAATGCGGCGATTAGTGTACAACCTCTTTGGTGGTGATGATGCTCTTCCGGTGGTGCAGGTAAAGACGGCGGTGTGGGAATGGAGGTGGCGCGAAAGACGAGGGGAACGTCGAGGCAGCTCCTTGGAGGTGGAGGACGGGGTGGCTGAACCGGCGGGATGATGAGATCGACGACGGATCCTCATCCGGTACGGTGGATGAGGGACGTCGAGGTGTTGCTTTGGACAACGTCATCAGGGAAGAGGCGCCGGCTGGGTGGCGGACGGAACAGGGTGTGGGGTTTCGTCCCGGGTTTTCGTGGCCTCGGTGTACGAATGGGTGGGCGGATGGGATGGCAGTGGGGAACCATGGCTTAGAGACGCGCTTGTCGGAAATGTGGGGTAAGTTACGAAAGTACCCCCACCGATTTGAGGCGGTTCTTTCGGTTCAGGGGTAGCACGGGCATTTCGCGTGTCGGTATTTCACAGGAGGTGGGAGTTTTTGCGCGCGTTGTAATTTTGGAATAGCAAGGCGCGGGTTGAGATGGAGGGAGTTGTCGGAGCACAACGAGACAAAGATATATCTTAAATATTTCGGGCTAACAAGGCGCGTTTTGAAATTTCCGGACAAGCCTAACGTGTATTGTACCAAATCAATGCGCACTACAAATGTCATTCAAAACTTTGAATTCATGTTATGTTCAATTAAAATATTTCGCTACGTGTATAACGCATGCAACCTACGACTCAAATGAACGTTTTAGTGCATTCCAAACGTATATACTACCGCTTCAATATGAACTAAATTTGAATTTGTTTCTCTATTTGAGTAAGATCTACAGTAATGATTGTTGTGAAGTCAAAGCATTTGCATTCGTTTCTCTGTTTTAATAAGATCTACAATCATCATTATTGTCAAGTTAAACCATCATTTGTGTATTATCTTCACAGCACACCACATGATTAGTCTCGAGTTACATATGAACTATGTGTACTATATGAACTCGAACTAGATTTTTTGAATCCACTTTATTTTGATTTCAAATCACATTACATTTCTAGCTCTAGCTAGATCTTCATAATCTAAACTATGTCTCATATGTATAATGTGTTTATCACATTATGTATGGTGCCCCGCCCCCTATGCCTACAAGTATTTAGATGTGAGTTGCAAACACCACACATTACCACAAATTCAAATAAAATGAGAGAATGTTCGATATATAGTATTGTTTAGATTGTTCGATATTTAGTTGTAAGCTGCAAACGCCACACATTATCACAAATTCAAATAAAATGTGAGATTGTTTGATGTATAGTATGGTTTAGATTTTTCGGCATTTAGTTGTGAGTTGCAAACGCCATGCATTATCACATTATGGTATAACATGTGCACATCACGTGTATCACCGCTATATTCATGCATGCAATGTTTAAAACACTATGATTTCCTATTCAAATATATGAATCCGCTTTCATATCAAATTATGATCTTTGTTAGTCTCTTACACCCACACAATCCTCTAACCTTTGTAGCTACCACTAACTTTCTCTCGTGCATGCACACGCCCTCCTCACCCTCCCCCTCCCTCGGCATTCTATCCACCGGGCACATTCATTTTTTTCTTTAGGTCGTTCTCCCAGAGTCTCCACAACTCCTTTCCGACACACACCAATCGATAAACCTCTCCAGCGATGCCTGCGTACAACATACACACACCCCTTCAATCTCCTCCTTTATGTGTCCTTGCCTCGTATCTCTCATACGGTCAGACACACGTGTAAACTCTCGCCCCTCTTTTCATCGATCTCACAACCGCACACTCCTCCACCTATCTAGCTAGTAGTTGGGCCTCTCGCACCACCTCCTAGCTCCATTCTCTCTGTCTATCCATCTCGCTGGGCCTTATTTGCCTCCAACAAATGGACGTACACCGACCGATCTCTCGCTATACATATAGCTAGCTAGGTCCTTATAACTCGTTTTTACCCACACGTCAATCGATCTACCTCATTAATTGTGTCTCTCCCTTCCTCCGACAAACAACAATTGATCTACCGATCTAGTTAGGTTTGCTTACCAAACACATGGTTCCCCTTCATCATCCATGGATGCGTCCCGACCGATCTATCACGCACAGGCACACACAGAAACACATCCCATCTTATTGATAACATTGCAGTTCCACCCTCAGTTTGTCTAGTAGGCCTCTCCCACCATCTTGGAGAAGCAACTCCATCACCCATCCAGCACTCTACCCCTCTCCCTCCCTCTCCCTCCCTCTCTCT
>NC_057799.1:1424514-1445451 GCF_018294505.1 Triticum aestivum | reverse complement strand
CTATATCTTTGACTTGCACACACACACAATTTCGATGGCTCTCTTCATCGATCTCGCACCCACCCACTTGATCCTCTCTTCGACTCTATCGATAGCTATGACCCCTCCCTCTCTTCTCGTGGATTGCCCGACCCTCTATGTATGATATGGATAGGCCTCCATTTCACACACATTGCATGCAAAATTTTGTTTGAGATGTCATCGACACATATTCCGACAAATAATTCACGAAATCAACCCCCCACCCCAAAACAAAAAACACTCACGAACGCGGTTTGTATCTCTCAGACACACCCACGTAGGTGGGGGACGTGCACGAAGAGAAGAGGTGCATGCACGGCGCACGTACTCCCGTCTCTTTCCCAACCACACCCGCGCAGTACACGGTGGAGCTCATTTCTGTACGAAAAAGGCAGCCCACGTGGTTATTTGGCACGTGTACTGGTTGTCCACATGGTGGAGGGAGGATCGTCTACCACGGATGAACAAACAAATTGCGACTTGACGTGTTATGTTAAAAAAAGAGGCAAACCATGTGGGGCCTACCTTAGAGGCAAGGCTCTATACACTGGAGTACTTTTGATGTGTCCCGTCAACTCGCAGAACGAGGAGAAGCTTGCTTAGTATGCCGTCTCCCCCGCCCACAGGCGCGGTGGCTCGCAGGATGAGGTGAAGCTTGCTCCGCCTTACGCCCGCTCCCTCGCCCATGCGCGCGGTGGCTCGCAGGACGAGGAGAAAAATTTACCACTCCCTCCGTTTACTCCACGTCCCTACTACCTTGGTTATAGAGATTATATCATATTGTTTCGAATATATATGTCCTTTAGTAGATTTCAGTATGAACTACTAGTACATACTGCAAGCACTGATGTATATAGACGTATTTTAGAGTGTAGATTCACTCATTTTGCTCCGTATGTAGCACTCTCCCTCGCCCCTCGACCCTCGCCCACGTGGTGGACGTGCAACAATTCATTCGGTCTCATATAGCCAGAACGATATATACTGCACTACCATTATTGCTCGACTTCCCGAAGAGGCGAAGAGTCAATCGCAAGGTTAATATTTTGGAGATGCCAAGCGCAAGGTTATAGGAGAACGAGTAGTAGGTGCCCCATCATTTATAAATAATATTTTTTTCTTCAGTGGCACGTATGCAATATGAACTACAAAGACTTATCTACTAGTAATAGCTAGCCCCCACTACTAGGAATTCTCTATCCTCTCCTTGAGCCACATCATCAGAATTGATGTAGCCGTTAGATGAAGTAAATCAGTCCATAGGAGCCGTCTGATCTAGACGTTGAGAGGCTCCGCACTAAGCCACATGCAAGCATGCAGAAATACCGTGGCACATGCATGTGAGTGGGTTTTAAATCACATCAACATGTCTGCATGCAAGCATGCACCGTTAGCATGCATGTAAGTGAGCTTTTAAGTCCCATTAACATGTCAAAAAGAAAAATATAATCCCATTATGCAGTAGGAGTTGGCTGATCTTTTTTCCTTACGTGGGATGATCTAAATGATGATGGGAGTTTATTTAGTTTGGCTACCACATTTGTCATGCGGTTATAGAGTTTTTTTTAGTTCTATGAAATCGATAATTTTGCGCAGAGAGATATACCGCTGTTCCGGGGCAACGCGTGGGGACTCATCTAGTAATATTGAGGAACGGAGCGAGTACTGTGTAAAGAGTTAGGTGTCGCACGGTGATAGTGTGAGGTGGGCCATGTAATCACTGAGCCTGCGTGTTTTCACTGCTCTTGTATGCCTCCGCTGTAAGAATGGAGAAAATTGTAATCTAGTAGTAGTACCTCCTTTCGTCGAAAGCGTGGGACATCTAGCAGTCCTACCACCTCAGTAATAAAGACCAATGAGCCCTCAAATCACATAGACCCAGCAGTAAGTTGGACGGACGAAGCAACCATCACTCTTGCGCAAGTGAGAGGTCGTGTCTGTTCTGCCCAGGCATGAATGCGGCACCGATTCTTTGGAGCGGCGCTGACCGTTTCGGGCGGGAAGCATGCGCGGGAGATGGAGTGGCTTTGGGTGGGCCAGGTTGGTCAGGAGAGGGCGTGGCAGCTATCCGCATGTCCCTACCGGACACGCCTGGAAACGAGAGGATGCACCGACTCTCATGGCTAAAATTGTACACTACACAACATCTCTTTGTAGGAGTAGGTCGATCTGTCCCTCTCTCTAACACACACATGCTGTTAAACACACACACACACGCACACACACGCACGCACCTTGGTCCCGTTGCACCTTCTAACGTGACTTATTACACCTAGATGGAGGGCGTAGTAAGTATACGAGATACGATGGCACACTGACTTAAGTTGAATACAAGTGCCCAAAATTTGTGTGCATGTTATAATAAGGATTCACTTAAATAGTACGTGAGCGAACAGAGGGATCGATTGGACAGTGTTCCCGAGCAGTAGCGAGATGTGTGAGGTAAGATACACCGCTGGCGCTTTTAATTTTTCTTATTAATTTGTTTGTTTCACCCTCTGACTGGTGGGACGCAACGTACTACGTGGAGAGAGGTAAGGTGACTAAGGCTGCATTATTTCTGCACCACTGTGGATAGTCTTACCACCCAAGCCACATGACATGATTACGATTGAAATCCCAATGACTCCCACACACATAAAAAAACACGGCATGCTTGTCACATGAATGCAGGAATGTATAAAAGGTTATTTCCCTCTCGTTGAACATAACGGGAGGGTTGTGTAGCTGGTTAGCCTGTTCGCTCATCAAACTTGAGGTCTCGGGTTCGATAACTACACTTGAGCATAATTTGTGCCAGGAGGATTCTTTGACTGGTCAAAATGTTTTCTAGGGTTTGCACGCTTCACACTCTCTCTCCAGTATATATATACACGCTGGAGCCTCAGCGCTTGTAGTTGCTCTCTTCACACTCTCTCGCCCTCTCCCGCTGGAGCCTCAGCGCTTGTAGTTGCTCTCTTCACACTCTCTCGCCCTCTCCAGATCTAAACAAGACTTCGTTGGCCTCTCTCTCCCCTCACTACTGCTCAAAGAGCCGGCAGGATCCGTCCGCCGGGAAGGGAAGGACGCTTGACGCTGTCGCCGTCAGCGAGGGACTACCGGCGCAGCTGTTCACTTTCCACCCAGCGGCGGCGAGGGAGGGCCTCCGACCCCTTCTTCTTCGCCGCCGTCCCGTCGCCCACCGAACCACGCCCCAAGTACCTTAAGGTATAATTTACTTACTCCACATGCATTGCTCTAGCTGCATGTATACCATGAATCTAGGACGTGGTTCAAATAGGAAAGGAGTGGGGGAAAGTAGTGGGAAAAGTTGTATATAGCATGAATCTAGGACGTGGTTCAAAGAGGAAATTAAGGGGGAAAGTTGTATAGCATGAATCTAGGACGTGGTTCAAATAGGAAAGGAATGGGGGAAAGTAGTGGGGAAAGTTGTATCGCATAGATCTAGGACGTGGTTCAAAGAGGAAAGGAAGGGGCAAAAGTACTAGTTCAAAAAGGAAAGGAAGGGACAAGGCTGTAGAATTTGAGCAGGACTAGATTTGCTGCGCTCACATAGGGAAAGGTGTCTAAAGTTAACAAAACTGGTACCAACACAAATATGCTCCTTGGTTGATTGTTCTTTGTTGCAACAGACTGTGCATGACCATAGTACATCGGTAGATGCACATGGTGCTGGTGCGTCCACTGTCCCGTGCAACTCATTAGCTGTTGTTAATCTAAGGCCCTGTTTGGTTAATAATTCCCTAGTCCCTACCTACTTGGTTCCAGGGACTAAACATGGACTAGAGGTTATTAAATGACATGCTAAAAGACCATGTTACCCCTAGTAATGAACTAATAGAGACAAGGTGCGATGCGTGGCAGGGGCAACTGTTGGAAAAAGTCCCAAAAAGACTCCCTCGGGGTCTTCTTTCTTTAGTCCCAAATGCCCACTTTTAGTCCCTAAAAGTCCCTCCTGTTTGGTTTAGATGGGACTGACACGGAGTTTTTTTAGTGCCTACACCAAAATGTCCCTGTAAACAAACACCCTCTAATAATGCCGCTGGAAAATTGATGCAATGCCAAAGTTAAAAGCAAATTACGTGTTTAACGAATTTTATTGTTAATATAATCTCTATATTAATATTAATCAATGCCACTGTTTGAGAAATGCTACTGTCTTGCTTTCTTTCCCATTTAGATAAGGTAGATGCTTCTTTTTGTTGGCTTCTGTGTCATCCACCGTTATTGACCACTAATTGTTTCCTTTGCACCTCTGTGTAAACAGGGTTATCTACTTCACCTCGTTGCCATTGTGACCTTTTGTTGCACTGCACAAAACACTTTTGTTTTAAGAGTGTTTTGTGCAGTTCAACCAAAATGTCACACCGACAACGTTGCTTGATTGCTTGATCTTAGTGGAACTGCACAAGAGGAGATCTTACTTCCTATCCGTTAAGGCGAATTTGGTTCAGATCTTCTTCTTGTGAGTTGTTTGAATTCCGCATCATGAGAGGTCAGTACTAGCCTTCTTTCACATGATTCTGTAGTGTGCTTTCATATGTTGTGCTACTTGTATGATAATGTTGCTTGATTTTAGTGAACTGCACAAATGGAGACAAGACTTCCAATCTGTATGTGCACCGTAATATTCCATTGAGGTAAGATAAAGATATTTCACAAGGAGCAGTTGAAGGATGGTTACATTACTCCCCACAAGACCAAACTAACTTCAGCTCAGAAGGACTGACAAATCTCCATTTTTTTGCTGTGATGCGCGAGTACAATGTTGTTCTAGGATTCTTTCTGGTGAGTTCCATTTTTCTGAAAGTGTGCTCTACATGGACCATGTATGTGCCTGTTGAAACTGTCAATTCATAGTACAGTTTGCTTTATACTAATCACTTTTTTGTATTTGTGCAAACAGGGGTGCTCAGCTTAATTTCAATGGGAACTGCACAAAATGTTCATGAATACATCGAATCATTCATTTCCACCACAAGAAAGGAGGTGCCGATAAGTTGAAGGCGTTGCAACATATAAGGGCAAAATCATACAAGCTACGCGCGAATTTGGTTGATTTTGGTGGAACTGCACAAAAAGAACAGCTGGTTTATTTAGCACGAGGTGCCATGTCAATGTCCGAACTGATGGCAAACCCTGCCCATTCCACAATCGTAGGCATTTGATATTTTGGAACGGGACAACCTTGTCAAATTTTGCTCATTGATTTTAGCAAGACGTGCGTTTGATATTTTCCAATGGGACAACCTTTGCTGTCAGCAGCGTCAATCAATTTTTTCTTTATTCTTTAGTTGTGAAGCAAATATTGCCTCTGAGATGTGAGTAGCTGAGATGCATAATCATCGATTGTTTTGAGTGTTCTCTATGAATTGCCAGGCATGTGTGTTTGATTGCAATGTACAGAAACGCTAAAAAGCTGCTCAAACTCTTTGTACTCCTTTTGTTCCTTTTTACTTCGCACATTGTGAAAGTGCATACCTTTTTGTATAAGATTGGTCAAAGTAGAGATACTTTTACTGCAGACAAAACTTGTATGCAGACTAGAAAGGACCAGAGGGAGTACATGTGAAACTGCTGAAACGACGTGATCACCCTGGGAATAATGCTAGTACATATTGTTTTGCATGTTCATCCAATGCCAGTGATACAGGAATTCGAACTAATCGAAATAAATTCATTCATACACGGTCGGGTTTCATATAAACATGCTGGATTTCATTACATTTCATACATTCTTCAACTAATAAGGGGTGCGCTGGAGGTATAATTAGTTAAGGAAGCTATCCACCTCTGTCCCGCTGGGCCGAACAGAAGCTTCAGTGACTTAACTACAGGTGCACTTGCGTAACTGACATGTGGCCTGTTGGGCCCACGTGTCAGTCAGCCAACTGCACCAGCAGTTAAGTAGAAGCAGCGTTCTTCTCTAGCGCAGCTCTCTGACTCCACGTCGCCGCCAAGAAGCTAACCGGCCGTCAATGGTCAACCCACCTAGCTTGGCTTCAACCGGAAGGTAGCAGCGGTGGCCTTACTTGGACCCGAGCGGCGGCGACCTACCGTGTTCTACTCTTCCTCATTTTCTATGTGGCGCGGCCTCGTTGGCAGCGGGGCGGGGCCTCGGCGGAACCGGCGATGTCCTCTGTCTCGTTGCCGGCGGGCGGCGCCTCAGCGGTGCGGTGGAAATCCTCCCCCACGTTGCCGGCAGGGTGGGGCCTCGGCTGAGCCGGCGATCTCCTCTGCCTCGTTGTTGGTGGGGCGGGGCCTCGGCGGAGCCGGCGGTGTCCTCTGCCTCGTTGTTGGCGCTGCGGGGCCTCGGCGCGGCAGGGCCTCGTCGATGCTAGCGGAGCGGCGACTCGTCGGAGCCGTTATTGTCCTCTGCCTCATCCTCGGTCTCGCCAACCAGCGCCTCGCCCACTTCATCACCCTCTTTGCTAGCCTCTTTGTAGGCGGCCGCAGCCTCCGCCACCCGCATGCGGTACCGCCAGCGCTCGAGGCGGCCCTTGCGGGCGGAGCGGTACGAGTCGAGCAACGCCTCCTGCTCCGCCCGCTCTGCGGCGATCTGCTCCTCCGCCTGCAGGTGCTCCTGGAGGAGATGGTGCTTGTAGGCGGCGTCGGCCTGCGCCTCCCGTAACTGCTCCTCACGCATCTGCCTCACCCTGTCGATATATTGGGCACGGGCCTCACCGATGGTCATGGTGCAATGCACCGGCGAGGATGGCGCGGAGGAGGGGGTTGGCGCCGATCGGCAGCAATGGCTGCCATCTCCTTGTGGTCCGTCGTCCGCCCATCCCGAAGAGTGCTGGAGCGCGAGGATGCCATGGTGGGCAGTAGTGGTGTGGACAGGAGAAAGGGAACGGATGCAGATGACTGCGGCTATGGCCAGCGCAGCAGTTTATATAGCAATGGTGGGCGGGCAGAGGGACGGACGTGTGGCACCGGAGTAGCCGCCTCGGCAACCGCGTATTATTAATGTGGGCGGCAGATGGACGGACGGACGGCACTTGTGTCGTTTGAAGGCGGAGCAATCGCCTGCACCGGGAAGCGGGGCGGGCGGCGCTGACTGTTTCGGGCGGAAAGCGCGCACGAGCGAGGAGATGACTTTACTTGGAGAGGATGACAATGGGGACCCAGCAGGTCCATAGCCTCACGTACGCAAGTGCCTCCTTATTATATATATATATATATATATATATATAACTATAATTTATTTTGCTTCCTCCTGGTTTCCTGACATCACGGTCCCACACCATTGTCAACCTATGTAGTAGTCAATAAACGAGAGAATTGCACAAGAAGCGGCCGACAGCTGGGACCAAGCAGCTCGAGCAGTATTTGTGCTTTTGAGGTGTGAGCACTGCAGAGTTTTTCGATGTTTAGCCCAGATATTATTTTTTCTCCTCTGAACAACAACGAAAACATCACTGCAGGTATTAACTGGGCGGGCTATGGCCCGTCTAGCCCAGGCTAGATATCCAGCCCAGATATTAATTTTTTTCAAGCTGAAAATGGCTAGCCCAGCTATACTTTTTTTAGGAATACCCAGGCAAGGTCAAGTTGTTATTCTCCGCCCCGCTGGGCTGCAAATCTTTCCTAGGAGGGATGCATTAGGCTTAAAAAGAAAATGGGCTTTAAGAAATAATAAATGGGATGTGATTACAAAAACTGGGCAGTAACTATAAACAAATGCACCAAACACGTGATTACTTTATAAAATATTATTTTTGGATATTGAAAATTTTAATTTCATTAATTGTGGCGAGCACAATGTTTCATTGGATTTTTATGTAATATAAATTTATATTGAAATTGTATTTAATCTCACTAGAAATTTCGGGATAAAAATATTTTGGATCCCATCAAAATGTGGGAAATTTTATTGAATTATGTTTTGAACAGTTGGTTGAAATGGGATGAACTTTTAACAAACTGTAAATGGGCTGTAGTAAATTCCATTAGAATTCAAAAATGGGCTACACATTCTTACAAATCTCAAATGGGCTATAAGTTCTCTGCCACACACTTCTGACCTTACTAAGTTGACGCGTCCCGTAAGAAAAACAGAGTTGACGCGTATGCAAGGCTTTGTCAACTTATAGTCAACACACGGTTCTAGCAGGAGTGGCCGTTGGATGTCCATCCAACGGATGTCGTGCTTCTTCTTCAATCTCGGATATTCTAGCTTCACCCGCCCAAAAAATGATTCCTCCCCCTGACATCTGGGGCGCACCGTTTCGGAAGCTGACATGTGGGCCTACTAAGTGATCTGCATGCATTCAAAGAAAAGGTTGACGTACCAAGGGCTTTGTCAACTTAGTCAATATAGACTATTCTAGCTGCAGTGACCGTACGATGTCCATCCAACGGCCGTCGTGCTTCTTCAACCTCTGGTCTTCTTGCTCCAGCCACACAAAGCAGCGCCGGTCATGCCGCCTGCTCCTGCCTCCCGTGGCCGGCTGTGCTGCCGCGGAGGCCTCACCGCCCCCTACTACTCCCACCGCTGGCCAGGCAATCCCTCCACTCACCCACACCCCCTATTATTCTGCGGCGACGGTAGCCTCACACCGCAGCCGAACCAGTGAACGCTCATACTCCTCTCCGCGTGGGCATCCACTGCCGCGTCTTGCCCGGCTCCGCGTCGTCCCCTTCCTAGGCCTCGCCGTCGTCCACCGCCGTGGTGCTCTCGGCACAGCGTGGTCAATGTGGACAACGACCGACTTCCATCGGAAGAGTACTGTATGTGGAGAGGCTGACAGCTGGGTCCACGGCAGCTGCAAGGAAGTGCCTCCTTATTACGCGGAAAATAATTATTCCTCCACCTGACAGCGGGGACCCACCGGACGGGCCACCAGTATTTTGCAAAAAAAATCGTTTCCCCCTGACTGCTAGGACCCACCGGATGGGCCACCGTATTTCGCAAAAAAAAAAGGTTCCCCCCGCTGTCATCTCGGACTCACCGGAAGTGCCTCCTTATTACGCACAAAAAAAGAATACTCCCCCGGCTAGCTGGGACCCACCTTGGTGGGAGGCTGACTTGTGGGCCTACTAAGTTGATGGGGACGAAGGGCTTTGTCAACTTAGTCAATATGAACGATTCTAGCTCCAGTGACCGTACGATGTCCATCCAACGGCCGTCGAGCTTCTTCAACCTCTGGTCTTCTTGCTCCAGCCGCCCAAAGCAGCACCGCTCGTGCCGCATGCTCCTGCCTCCCGTGGCCGGCTGTGCTACCGCAGAGGCCTCACCGCCGCCTACTATTCCCCCCGCTGGCCAAGCCCTGCGGCGACGACAGCCTCACACCGCAGCCGAACCAGTGAACCCTCGTACTCCTCTCCGCGCGGGCTTCCACTGTCGCATCTTCCCCGGCTCTGCGTCGTCCCCTTCCTAGGCCTCGTCGTTGTCCACCGCCGTGGTGCTCTCCGCGCGGCTTGGTCAACGTGGTCAAGGAACGACTTCCATCGGAAGAGTACTGTACGTGGAGCGGCTGATAGCTGGGTCCACGGCCACAGCCCAATTTTTTTGTGATTTACCAAGTAAGTCGCTTTGACAGGCCTGTTGGGCTGCAAATCTTTCAAGACGAGGAGAGCTTTCATTCGGCTGGCCGAGAAAATGGCCCATCAGTAATGAGAAATGGGATGTACATTTTTAAAACACATCAAACTGGAAATTAGTTTCAAATATCTTTTTTCATTTCAAGTTTTCAAATTACATTAATTTTTATGCGTGGAGAATTTTTTGGATTTTATATTGATATACATTTATTTTTAAAATCAGTTTGAATGTGAGTCGAAATTTCGGGATTAAAATCAGTTCGGACCGCACCGAAATATGCAACATTTCGTATAATTTTTTAACCGTGGCCACAATATGGGCTGTAATGCTAACAAAAAGAATATGGGCTCCAAAAAACCTTAAGAATTAGCAAATGGGCTGTAAATTATTAGAAATAATGGCGATGGGCTGTATGCTGTTTTCCATAGATTTGAGGCTTTCCTAAAAAAAGATTGACGCACAAGCACTGAGTGTTGGATGTCCATCCAACGGCCGTCGTGCTTCTTCAATATCTGCTCTTCCTGCTCCAGCCGCTCAAACAAGCGCCGGCGGGACTGCCTGCTCCCTCCTCCCCGCGGCTGGCTGTGCTGCCACGGCAGGCCTCACCGCCCCACCGTACTCCCATCGCTAGCCTAGCCATCCCTCTACTCACCCACACCTGCTGTTATTCTCCGGCGACGGCAGACGAACCAGTAAACCCTCGTACCGTCGTACTCCCCTCCACGTGGGAAACAACTGCCGAGTCTTCCCTGCCTCCGTGTCGTCCCCTTCCTAGGCCTCGCCGTCGTCCACCGCCGTGGTGCTCTTGGCGCGGCGTGGTCAATGTGGTCAACGACCGACTTCCATCGGAAGAGTACTGTGCGTGGAGACGCTGACAGCTGGGTCCACGGCCGCAGCAAGGAAGTGCCTCCTTATTACGCGCAAAATAATTATTCCTCCACCTGACAGCGGGGACCCACCGGACGGGCCACCGTATTTCACGAAAAAAATGTTTCCCCCCTGACTGCGGGGACCCACCAGCTACACCTTCACACGCAAGGAAGTGCGTCCGGGCAAGAAAACAAAACGATTCGCCCCCCTGACTGCTGGGACCCACCAGCTACATCTTCGCATGCAAGGAAGTGCCTGACAGTCGGGACCAACCTGGTCAAAGCGTATGTAGCGTTGTCATTCTGGTCGCGAACGTGTACGTACATTTATACTGGTGGATGTAGAGGTGCGCACGGGTCATAGTAGAGGTGCGCACGTAGCATGTACACGTACGTAGAGCGGCCAGGGTGCAAGAAAGAAAATACGGCCACGTATGTGTACATACGGGCGGGGTCTCGAACGCCTACACGCGCATACGTACGGCGAGGGATCGTTGACATGGCTGGGTCAGAACGGAGAAACAGCGTCGTCGTTCTGTTCATGGGGAGGCAACGGAATGCGTCGTGTTCATCGGGAGGCAACGGAATGCGTCGTGTTCATCGGGAGGAAACGGAACGCGTGGGAGCCAACCGGCTGGGTCGGAACGGAATGCGTGGTCGTGTTCATCGGGAGGGCTTGGAAGGAACAGGCGATGGAAACGAGGCCTGGCGTACCGCACAACGGAGGAAACGGACCTCCTACGTTCGGAACGGGGTCCTGTTGATCGGGAGGGGTGTGGCGTACCGCAAAACGGAGGAAACAGACCTCCTCCGGTCGAAACGGGGGTCCTGTTGATTGGGAGGGGTGTTGCATACCGCAAAACGGACGAAACAGACCTCCTACGGTCGAAACAGGGGTCATGTTGATCGGGAGGGGTGTGGCGTACCACAAAACGGACGAAACGGACCTCCTACGGTCGAAACGGGGGTCCTGTTCATCGGGAGGGGTGTGGCGTACGGCAAAACGGGACTCCACGGGATACTGTTCATCTCCACCGTCGACCTCCTCCAGCCTCCATGGGCTACCGTCGACCTCCTCCAGCCTCCACGCGCTCCTGTTCATCCAGCCTCCACCGCGCGCTACTCCACCGGCTACTGTTCAACCACCCCTCCACGGGCACCCCTCCACCGTCTAATCTTCATCCAGCCCTCCACACCACGGGGTCCTGTTCAACCACCCCTCCACGGGCACCCCTCCACTGTCTACTGTTCATCCAGCCCTCCACCACACCACGGGGTCCTGTTCATCCAGAGGCAACGCCACCGCTCACTGTTCATCCAAACCCCCCGCAACGCTCACTGTTCATCCCAGAGGCAGCATCGATCGGCTTTAGTTAGCAGCTGTAGCGAAGGAATCGCTCGATCGGGTTCAGTTAACAGCCATCGATCGATCCCTCGGGTTTAGTAACGCGTAGCCTGCAGTGCAATCGCTCGGATTCAGTTAGAGCCCAACGCCTCGCTCGGGTTCAGTTAGAGCCAACGCCTCGCACACACGCGCGTACGTGTACGAGAGAAACGCGCATCGCTCGGCCCCCAACCTCCCACCGTAACCGGGAACTCCCCGAAATTTTCCTTGCCCTCGCTTCTACCATGGTTTTTTCCATCATGGACGGCCCAAAGAATTTCATGCAGCTGCGTCTCCGGCCCGCCCAGGACGAAAGGCCCATTTTCTGTCATGATTTTTTGTCATAGTAGTAGGAGCCCACCACATCTATGATGAAACTGGGTTTTGTCACAATTATCGTCATAGAAGTGTCATATGTATGACAGAAAAAAAATTGTTCGGCCCAAAATGTCACGGATGTGTCTTTTTTTTGTAGTGAGTTGGCCCGCAGTACGAAGCCGCCGAACACAAAGATTTGTCCGGGGAGGACGGTTTCTCCCTGAACGACGCCATTACTGACGATTGAAGGGTCCATCGAACCTTTCGTCGACGGCATAGTGGAACTCTCAATGAAAGCACCAATGTCGGTGTCAAAACCGGCGGATCTCGGGTAGGGGGTCCCGAACTGTGCGTCTAGGATCGATGGTAACAGGAGACGGGGGACACGATGTTTACCCAGGTCGGGGCCCTCTCTATGGAGGTAATACCCTACTTCCTGCTTGATTGATCTTGATGAATATGAGTGTTACAAGAGTTGATCTACAGCGAGATCGTAGTGGCTAAACCCTAGAAGTATAGCCTACGTGAATAAGGTAATGAGTGTCTCCCTATCCGGACTATGCTCTCCGGTTTATATAGGCACCGGAGAGATCTAAGGTTACATGGGGTCGGTTACATAAGAGGGAATCTTCATAGTCGGTCGCCTAGCTTGCCTTCCACGCCAAGGAGAGTCCAATCCGGACACGGGTATAGTCTTCGGCCTTCATGTCTTCATAGTCCATCAGTCTGGCCAATGAATAACAGTCCAGACGCCCGAGGACCCCTTAGCCCAGGACTCCCTCACTAAGCGCGTAGGGTCTGGGCCCATCGCCCGTCGCACACCTGCACGTTGCGAACGCGGCCGGAAACAGACCTAGCCTTCCTAATACAAGAGCAGGCGTTCCAGTCCAATCCGGCGCGCGTCGCTCAGTAGCTGACATCAAGAAGGTTTCGGCTGATACCACGACGTCGAGTGCCCATAAATGTTCCCGCGTAGTTGGTTAGTGCGTATAGGCTCATAGCCAAACTCAGATCAAATACCAAGATATCGTTAAGCGTGTTATTTAGAAGTAACCGCGACCGCCGACCAGGGGCCAGGCCCACCTGTTCCCTAGGTGGTCACAACCTGCCCGGTCGCTCCACCACAAAGTAACCATTAGTGGGCTGCCGGGAACCCAGGCCCACCACTACCTGGGTGGAACCACCTGCCCCTTCAGCCCCCATCTCCAAACGGTTACATAAGTATGCAATAGTATAATATATACCCGTGATCAGCTCCCGAGTAATCATAGCCCAGTAGTATAGCACGGCAGACGGACAAGAGTGTAGGGCCACAGATGGAATACTAGCATCCTATACTAAGCATTTAGGACTGGAGGTAAGGGTAACAACTGTAGCAACAATGACAGGCTATGCATCAAAATAGGATTAACCGAAAGCAGTAACATGCTACACTACTCCAATGCAAACAGTAGAGAGAAGGAATAGGCGATATCTGGTGATCAAGGGGGGGCTTGCCTGGAAGCTTTGTTGCACAGGAAGAAGAGTCGTCGGTGACATAGTCGTACTCGGTGGCATCCGCGCCGTTCTCGGGGTCTACCGGAGAAAAAGAGGGGGGGACAGTAAATACAGAGAAAACAAAGCATCACAAAATATAACAAGACAGTACGCGGTGCGAGGGTGATCTAACGCCGGGATAGGTGATATCGGCGGAGGAGGGAAACATCTGGAAAAGTATCCCCGGAGTTTCGCGTTTTCAGACAAATGAACCGGAGGGGAAAGTTGCGTGCTCGCTATGCTAGGGAACTATGGCAGATGAACGGGCCGCGTATTCGGATCTGTCTCGTAGAGCAACTTTCATGTACAAAGTATTTTCATCCGACTTACGAATTATTTTATAGTAATTTTTTAAAGTTTAATGTTTTTGTATTTATTATTAATTTGAATTAAAAACAGAATATACGTTTGTTACCTAGTGCTATACTAGCCACAACGTATGACAGTGGGGCCAGTGGGCATGGTTTGACCCAGTCAAATATTAACTGGTCAATATATGAACAATGTATGCGGGTCCAAATTGACATTGACTTTAGTTTAACAAAATGTTAATTAACTGAGGTGGTCCCACACATCATTATCACTAGTTTCAATAGTTTATTTATTCCAGGTTAACAAACAGGAGGTGGCCCATATGTCATATGGTACAATTAAAACTAAACCTACTATAAAATAGTCTAACAAAAAGGGGTTTTGTTTAATGGGCCAATAGCTCTTGTGCGACACATTTGAGGTGAATTGGCAAGAGTGCGACGTTGTTCGAGCGAATGGCTGTGGTGCGACAATTTTGAGCAGGTAAATAGCCCACGCACGACATGGCTGTTAAACTCAACTGATGCCCTCGTTAGCTGTTGGGGGCTGGACCCACCACTTATACACATAAGCGCGGGACCCACCACTTGTCTATTCGCGGGACCCACCTCCTCACAGCTAGAAGAGACGAGCGCCCGTGCCCGTCCGCCCGCCGCCGCCCATTCATCCCCTTTCCCCAGTCTTTCTCTTCTCCGGCGACCTAGCGCAAATGTCTACCTCCTCCGCCACGCACTCAAAATGGCGACAGTATGGACCAGTGCTACTCACAAGGTGCCCTGACTGCCCACGCCCAGACCCTCTTAAACGGTTGGTCACTAAGAGGGATGACAATGGCAATCTTGGGCGGGAATTTGTGAAATGCTTGAGCAAACCAATGGCAGGAAGGGATGGCAAGGTTAGATCTCAGTTCTTAGCCCGTTCTTTCACTGTCTTTTGCTTGAATTTCTCCATATTTTGTTTTTTCTCCTCGAATTTGGGATTTAGGGTTCATGTTGTTCTTTTCAGATCTTGAGGAAATGTTACCATTTCGAGTGGATTGATGAATATGTTGATAGGATTCAGTTTGAGGGCTACCTTGATTCGAGCGTGGCCGCAACCTGGGGCGCCCCCGGAACCTGGGAGCTCAATTTGGGCGGGGTGCCGCCGATTGCTGTGGAGAATACGAGGAGCTCGGGCGGAGGGGTGGGCAGAGTCGTGCCGATGGCAATGTATGCGCGCAATGCTGACCTTCATGCGGAGTCCGAACTGACCGAGGAACTGAAGAAGATCAAGAAACATCAAATGCAGATGATCGATTTGCAGAAGCAAGCAAATCTCATGGCAGGGGGGGTTCTATTGTTGTATCATTGCTCTGTTTTTGTTTTATTTGTTGTTCATCCGTCATTAGAATGGGCATTTAGGACTGTCAGGGTAGAGGATGTGATCTGTGCGCCATGCCAAGTTATGTATCTGAATTGAAGCAGCAATTTGGAACACAAATTATTCAGTGTTCATGCTCTGTTTCCTCTGTTTTTGTTCTTCAGTTAACAGAGTACACACCCAAATTCAGTTTCTAGTAAAAAACAAAATTGGGCTGCCGAATAGATGTTGGGCCATGACCAGCCCACCCGCGTAGGGGCACCAGCTCACCTCTAACTTCGGCAAATAAAATGGGGCCCAATAAAATGTTACTTTTTTTTATTTTGGCCTTTTTTCTTGCACTAAATTTTGTGATGGATCATTTTTTGATGCACTAAAACTAAATGTTAATTGTTTTTATGCATGTCTACGGTTCCATGAACTAAATGAGTTGATGCTTGCATGAAGTGCCCGAAGTAAATTAGTTTGCATTTCCTAGTTGCACCCATGTCCATAGTGGGTTTGCATGGGGCTCCTAGTTGCATGTCCATGGTTTCGCCAATATTTTGAAGATGGTGTGTGTGGTGATTGGGGTGTGTAGAAACCCGGGCCCGTAGCAACCCATAGCAATACATGAATAATAAGCAAAAACAACCCATAGCAATCCACAGATAATATCACGAAACACACAATATATATAGTAGCATAACGATTATATAGAAGCATAACGATTGCAACCCATAGTTCCACGATAGCCTTACAACTCCATGATAGCCTTACAACTTAAAGTACTAATAAAACTTTATAATAGTAGCATAACGATTACAACTTAAAAAAACTAATACGATAGATCTATAGCAAGCTAGATAGATAGGGGGGCACCAAACGCGGGTTCTTCGGGTTCTTCTTCTCCTCCTCCTCTGGGGCCACCTCGCTCCTCCGGGCGCTGCCCTTCACTCCCTCCCGTTGTTGATGGGGTACGGGAGCGTGTGCATAACGCCGTTGTTGGGGAAGATGCCGTTGAAGTCGGTGAAGATATTGTAGGTTGTGAAAGCTATGAACTCACAACCAACCCAATACGCTCGCCCGAGGAGATGGAAAGCATCGAAAGGGTTAGTGAACGTGGCGAGGAGCACAACCACAACGCCGTTGTGGTTGACCTCGTCAAGATGGTACATCCGAGGAGAGCCGCGGGGGAGGTGGCGGAGCCGGCCGCAAGGAAGAACTCCGTTAACTCCCTTACGCCCCTCCACCTCGAGATCGCCCAAACCCTAAGGGTTCTCTCTACATACACTCCGGCCGGGTAGAGACTTTCCGGCACGGTTGGGGGGAAGCGGTAGGTGGTGCCGTTGTACTGCATGGTGGCGGGGCGGCTCGAGGGCTCGATCGGGTTTGATGGAGAAGAAGGAAGAAGGAGGGCAGAGGAGGCAGAGGATGGGGTGTGGATGAGGAGGGAGAGGAAGACGATAGTGCCCGGCTTAAATATCCCAAGTGCGACGTGGTTTCACCCCGTAGAATTAATGGGCGGGCGACGTTTGGTGGCGCCCCATGAAAGTGTGTACACGAGCGTGGGAAACGGGCTGCGATCCTTGTGCCACCGGTCGCGGGTTTGGAGGGACGGGCTCACGCACACGTCTGTGCCATCGTGGGTCAAGGGGACACGCCTGCCCCGAGTTCTCTGCGTGTGCCGCCCGTGCATTCATGCCGTAGCCCATTAATTTGCACATCTTGCAAGGGCATGGCTAGAGGGCAACGTTCGCTCGATGGGAGACGTGACAATAATGGACGCCTTCATTTGCCCATCTTGTAACGGGCAGCACGCCGTTTGAACTGCATTGATACCCACATCGATACCCCATGCCAGTATTGCGTCCACAAAGAGGCGCACGCCATGTACATCACGCCATGTAGTGTTGGCTTTTTGGTTGTCTTCATCGGGCTACTGCATTGTGGTCGGGTGCATCCTTTGATGCGACGATGCATCGGTTCTAATGGTAGGCATGCGACAGCTTACTGCGTCGATAGGGGTGGCGGAGCAGGGCTACGTCGAGGGCATGCATGCAACGCACGGGCACAGTTCTGCGGGTGGGCATGCATGCTGCGGGTAGGCACGGGCACGCATGAAGAATGGAAAGGGCATTGCGTAGGCTTGGTCCATGCACCGCGTCAACTCTTGCTGTTGGATTCAAATGAACGGTCCTGATGCCCCAACGAGAGAGGCTGATCCAAACCCCACCGACTCAACCAGTCAGCTCATCTCATGCGGATCGATGCACACTGATTCAACCAATCAGCACGTCTCATGCGGATCGATGCACACTATAGCTAACCCTAGCTAACCCTAGTGTGTTTCCACTCGAGGCAAGTGCAATCATGCAATTCAGTGTTAACAACATGTCTCCTTCTAGTTTTGTTATCTCTAACTTCAGCACCCCAAGGTGAAGATTTTTCAACAAACAAATGTGAAAGACATCTGCTCCTATTGACCACCTGTTGTACCACTGCTGGAAACTTATCACCTTGCAGACAATCACCTATCCTTCTTCTCAATTCCCACAACCGCATGAGCATGATCCTGATTTGGTCAACCATGTCATGCACAGGCAAATCTTTTAACTCCTTCACCTTGTTGTTGAAACTCTCTGCCAAATTGTTGTTGATGTGGTCACACTTGATGGCAGTGTTGGATGCTGACCTGTACCATAACAAAGAATGGTAGGTGTTCAGCCATGGACCAAACTCATCACATACTGCCATTATCTTATCAAGATGATATTTGTGTGTCTGTCTAGTGTAAGATCTTGCTGCTGGCCACATGCACCCAAATTCTTCTCCTCTAAATTTTTTGATCAAATTCATCCACAAATGACCGAAGCACTCCCTCTGCTCAGCATGTGGGAAAACATTTTTCACTGAATTTTCAAGCCCCTTACATGCATCTGTGTGTATAGCCAAAGGTGACACTGGCCCTAGGCATCTTTTCAACTGGATCATGAACCATGTCCATGAAGCCTCTGTTTCTGACTGAAACAAGCCAATAGCAATAGGAAACATCCAGTTGTGTCCATCTAGAGCATTGCATGCTGCCAACTGACCATTCCACTTGCCTGTCAAAAAAGATGAGTCTATGCTCAACTATGGACGGCACCCTGCTTTGAACCCATCGATGCAAGGCTTCAAAGCCATAAAAAACTTGGAGAACCTGACTTCACCTTCGGCTGATACCTCTGGATCTATCTCCACAACACTGCCAGGTGACCTCTTTTCCACCTCTGCTTTGAAGTTGTAAAGCATCCTAAATGTATTTGCCCAATCACCATATAAATTTTTCATTGCCCTTTGTTTTGCCTTCCACACTGTGGTATATTTGAGTTTAATGGGGTACATCTTTTCCAAGTCTACTTTGAGTTTCTTGGCAGTAGTGTTTGGTGTTTTGGCTAAAATTGGGGTGATCTTTTCTGCAACCCAAAGTTGTGATGTCATGGTTGATACTCTTTGTGAACTTGTAATACAAGTATGTTGATTGGGGATTTGGTTAACCCTGACAGTACTTCCATCAGGCTGCAGTCTAGCAGATATATACCACTTGCAAGGCTTCACACTACCATCAAATCCTCTACACCTCGCATAAAACTTATTTCTATCAGTCCAAACAGTCTTGGCATCAAACTCATGTTTCACTGCATAAGTCTTGAAACACATCCTAAACTCCTTCATGCTTGGGAACAACTTGCCTACTTTAATGACAGGGTTTTCTTTGTCATACACATGCACCAGCTCATCATCATGTGCATCATCTACTTCATCTGCAGCTTGTTCTATCAAGTGTCCATCTACTTCTTCATCAGCATTAGGAGGCAAACTAGATTCGTCCCTCTCCTGCTTATCTCTGTCATCGACTGGAATGCCAAAAAGTTTGGCCATCTCAATGTCAGGCATTGGTGCAATGACCAAATCAGTAGACTCGTCTAATTCAACTACATTCCAACCAACAGTTGCTGCAGTTTCAGTTTCAGTTCCAGTCACCTGTCCCTCTTCGGCTATTACTGTAAGTTCAGTACACATGGGAATCAATGGCCTCTGTGTAGCCCAATCATCATCTACCATCTGCGCAGCCAATTGTGATGCCACATATCCAACCTTCAAAAAAATGTTCAGATCAACGAGCTCAGCAAAAAAATTAACCCGTTTGCTTGTCCAGCCGTTTTGCCGATCGATTTCTTCAACAATCTGTTCACCATCTTCTATTCTCACATACTCTCCTTTCCAATCATCAAACCGCAACAGTGATACTTCTTGCTCTGGACCCCAAACAATATTCTCCCCAATTTTTTCCACCCATTTCTTCACTGCCGTCTCTCCCATGTTCTGTTGAACTTGTGGATCAATCTATGTAAACTCAACCTCCCATTTAACAATTGTGTCCCTCTCAATGTTCTGTATGCTACCATCAACTAATTTTGCCTTTGATGGAAAGAAATTGACTGTCAATTCGAAGGTCCGAGCGTCAGCATCCCCTCTGTCAGTGGCGGACTGTGTGAGCCCGTTAGAAAGAGCAGACGAGGCCACCCCCTAATTGCAAGCAAAATTGGATCGGAGAGAGGCGCATTACCTATTCGAAGTTGAATCTGGCGGCTCCATCTCAATATGCCCATGGGCTCCCCTCACAACCTATCGATTCCGCAAGCGAAAACACAGGAAACGAGCTGAGATCTACGGGCCCGAGAGAGGAACGGGAGGGCTACAAGGGTTTGAATTCACTCACCATTTTCTGAGGACGAAGGTTCCGCCGCCGCCACCGAGAACGCAAGATCCGCCGCCACCGGAGAAGAAGGGGGGCAGAGTGGCGGGCCCGGCACGGTCGGGCGGCAGAGCACGGTTAGCTGTTTTGAGGAACAATTAAGTTGGACCCACATGTCCTAACATAAATGGGCGGGCTTGGTTGACGACCAATTTAACCACATTTAGCACCCCATGTGGCCCTGGGCTATTTACACGTTTAAATATGTCGCACCACCGCCATTCGCTCGAACAACGTCGCACTCTTGCCAATTCACCTCAAAAACGTCGCATAGGAGCTATTGGCCCTTTGTTTAATTGGGGATTAGCCGCATGTGCCAGAGACACATACGTGCACTTGGCTGTGCACACACACGCCCACAAACCACACGGCCATGGACATGGCCGTGGCCAACAACAGCAACAGCAGGCGGAGTAGAAGCAGCGCTTGCAGCGGCACCAGCAGTAGCTAAGCACGAGCAGCAGTAGCACAACACAACACCTAGAAACCAGCAGCTAGCGGCACACAGGAGCAACAGCACGACGACAAGAGTAGCAGCAAGGCATCAGCAAAGCAGCAGAGGCGAGCATCGGGGCAGTAGCAGGAAGTAAGAGTAGCAACGTCACACCGGCATGGCGCCCAGGGGCGGCCAGGCACACGCACGCGGGCGAGGGCAGCAACAGCGCAGCAACGGCAGGAGCACTAGCAGGCAGCGGTGACGACGAGCGCGACGGAGGCGCCCCCACGGCGGGGAGCAAGCGGGCCAGCGGGGGCGCGACCACGCGCGCGCATGGGAGGGCAGCACGCGTAGCCAGCGGCAACGGGCACGCAC
>NC_057799.1:1423106-1424317 GCF_018294505.1 Triticum aestivum | reverse complement strand
GCGGCCATGGAGGCGACGGACGAGCATGGGCATAGTTGCCATGTTTCCGGTACGGTGGGAACGAGGAACCGGAACGAGGGGCGAGAGTCGGTGGCTGAAAAAATAGGGTACAACGAAGAAAGACGACTCCCTGACGGTCAGCATTCCTTGCTGTTAATGGATCCCTTGCAATTAATGGACTGGAGGAAGAATGAGGAGTCCTTGAGAAAAGAAACAATGGCATGAGTAAATTATGCCTCGCGTTTTGGCTGTTGGATCCTCGAACCTGAATCGAGGAGCAGGCTGCGGGGACGCCGAATCTTCATCGAATCGTACCGAATCCGACCTCGTTCTTGAATCCGATTCCGGGTCAATGAATCGGGATCGAGGGACGGCCTACCGTTCCCCGTTTCCGGCTACTATGAGCATGGGAACAGCCGTAAACGGTATGGATCAAAGCTAAGGAGAGGGGGAATCGGTAGATTAGCTCACCGCGGAACTCGTGCACGCGGTTAGCAAGGGCGGGGGTGTAACGCTCGGATAATTAGGCTACAGTAAACCTCTGTTCAAGTTGCCACATCACCACGGTTACTGTTGATAAACTCGCGTTAGTTCAAAACGATTCAAATTCAAATTTAAAATATAGGCAAACAGTAAATGTTTTCAAACATAAAAACTAAAATGTTCTTATTGTGGCAAATAATTCATAGGATATATTGGTGGAGAGACCAAACTTTGATAAAATGTTTTAGGGCTCTAAAGTAATTAAAACAGCAGCAAAAACAATTAATTTAATGCCTTTTATAAAGTTATAATAATATAACTAATTTAATAATGTGCCAAAATAATTGTGGCAGTGGACTAATTAGTAATACTAATTTAGGTGCTCATTTGGCATTTTATAAAACTAAAATAAAAGGAAGTTTAGATGGAAACAGTAAAGAAATAAAATAATAAAAATAAGAAAATAGAAAAGTCTTTAAAAAGGAAGAAGAAGAGGAAAGGCCTCCCCGGCCACCTGGGCCAAAACAGCCCAACCGGCTGGCCCAACCGGCCCAGCAGCGCCCTCTACCTCCCCCTGGGCGCCGGAAACCCTAGCCCCACTCGCCCACTCCCCCCCCCGCACGACGCCCACTCCCCTCGCTCCTCTCCTCCCCCACTCGCCTGTTCTGGATCGACGGGAGGGCCCGATCCCGTGCCGCCTCGCGACCTCGACCCCGGCGCCCATCTCC
>NC_057799.1:1407342-1422351 GCF_018294505.1 Triticum aestivum | reverse complement strand
CCGCCGGCCCTTGCTCGCCCGCTGCCGGCGCTCGCCCCCGCGGTGCCCCATCGTCCTGCGCCCGGGCTCGCCCAATCAACGACCGCGCGCCCGCACGCTCACGGGGCTCCGCCCCAGCAACCGCGCCCGTTAGCCCGCTATGCCCCTATGGGCCAGTGACAAGGGGGCCCCACCCCCCAGAATGATAAAAAATATAAATAAATAAATAATAATTAAAATGATTAATTAATTAATTAGTTAATTAAGTTAATTAATCCTATTTAATTAATCTAATTAACTAGTTAGATTAATTAAACAGTAATTAGATTAGTTAAACCCTAATTAGACTAACCAGTCAATGACGAACGGGACCCACACGTCAGTTGACCAGTCAACGCCTCTGTTGACTGCTGACGTCATGCTGACGTCAACATGCACTGTTCTAGATAATGTTGGATTAAAATAATTAAATAAATGCTAAAAAATGATTTAAATCTTTTAAAATCAATGTAAAATAAACCGTAGCTCGGATAGAAAAACTTTGTACATGAAAGTTGCTCAGAACAACGAGACGAATCCGGTTACGCAGCCCGTTCGACCGCCACGCATCCCTAGCATAACGAACACGCAACTTTTCCCCACCGATTCGTCTGTCCGAAAGCGCGAAACACCGGGGATATTTTCCCGGATGTTACCCCCCTTCACCGGTATCACCTCATACTGCGTTAGAACACGTCTAGCTCTGCCTGTTGTCCTGTTATGCACTTGCTTGCTATGTGTTTACTGTTTCTCCCCCCTCTTCTCTTCGGTAGACCCCGTGACGATGCTGATGCGCCTGTGGTCGACTACGTCACCGACGACCCCTCCTTCTTGTCTGAACAACCAGGCAAGCCCCCCTTGATCACCAGATATCGCCTATTCCTTCTCTATACTGCTTGCATTATAGTAGTGTAGCATGTTACTGCTTTCGGTTAATCCTATACTGATGCATAGCCTGTCACTGTTGCTGAAGTTGTTACCCTTACCTCCTATCCTACTGCTTAGTATAGGATGCTAGTGTTCCATCAGTGGTCCTACACTCTTGTCCTTCTGCCATGCTATACTACTGGGCCGTGATCGCTTCGGGAGGTGATCACGGGTATATACTATATACTTTATATACATGACACAAGTGGTGACTAAAGTCGGGTCGGCTCGTTGAGTACCCGCAAGTGATTCTGGTGAGGGGGATGAAAGGACAGGTGGCTCCATCCCGGTAGAGGTGGGCCTGGGTTCCTGATGGCCCCCGACTGTTACTTTATGGCGGAGCGACAGGGCAGGTTGAGACCACCTAGGAGAGAGGTGGGCCTGGCCCTGGTCGGCGTTCGCAGATACTTAACACGCTTAACGAGATCTTGGTATTTGATCTGAGTCTGGCCATTTGGTCTATACGCACTAACCAACTACGCGGGAACAGTTATGGGCACTCGACGTCGTGGTATCAGCCGAAGCTCTTCTTGACGTCAGCGACGGAGTGGCGCGCGCCGAATTGGACTGGAATGCCTGCTAGGCTAGGTATGCTTCCGGCCGCGTACGCAACGTGCAGATGTGCAATGGGCGATGGGCCCAAACCCCTGCGCGCATAGGATTTAGACCGGCGTGTTGACCTCTCTGTTGAGCCTAGGTGGGGCTGCGATGTGTTGATCTTCCGTGGCCGGGCATGACCCAGAAAAGTGTGTCCGGCCAAATGGGATCGAGCATGTTGGATTATGTGGTGCACCCCTACAGGGAAGTTTATCTATTCGAATAGCCGTGTCCCTCGGTAAAAGGACGACCCGGAGTTGTGCCTTGACCTTATGACAACTAGAACTAGATACTTAATAAAACACACCCTTCCAAGTGCCAGATATAACTCGGTGATCGCTCTCTAACAGGGCGACGAGGAGGGGATCGCCGGGTAGGATTATGCTATGCGATGCTACTTGGTGAACTTACCATCTACTCTCTTCTACATGCTGCAAGATGGAGGTGGCCAGAAGCATAGTCTTCGACATGATTAGCTATCCCCCTCTTATTCTGCAGTTCAGACCACCGATATGGCCCTTTACACATATACCCATGCATATGTAGTGTAGCTCCTTGCTTGCGAGTACTTTGGATGATTACTCACCGGTTGCTTTTCTCCCTCTTTTCCCCTTTTCCTTTCTACCTGGTTGTCGCAACCAGATGCTGGAGCCCAGGAGCCAGACGCCACCGTCGGCGACGACTCCTACTACACCGGAGGAGCCTACTACTACGTGCAGCCCGCTGACAACGACCAGGAGTAGTTAGGAGGTCCCAGGCAGGAGGCCTTGCCTTTTCAGTCGTTGCTACTTTTGTGCTAGCCTTCTAAAGGCAAACTTGTTTAACTTATGTCTGTACTCAGATATTGTTGCTTCCGCTGACTCGTCTATGATCGAGCACTTGTATTCGAGCCCTCGAGGCCCCTGGCTTGTATTATGATGCTGACTTATTTATGTTGTAGAGTTGTGTTGTGATATCTTCCCGTGAGTCCCTAATCTTGATCGTACACATTTGCGTGCATGATTAGTGTACGGTCAAATCGGGGGCGTCACAAGTTGGTATCAGAGCCAACTTCCTATAGGTATCCCCCTTCCAAACTCCTTGGCCGAAGTTGAGTCTAGTCATCCAAAACTGTTTTACTAACTTGGCTGTGTGGCTTATGGGCCCACGTCCTATACTCCGGGACTCTGACATCTCTTCTATTCGGGTTAAACGATTTTACTAACTCTGACTCTAGGTTCTCGATAATACTTTCTCCCGGAGAGCCCCTTATTACAGATGATCGCCTGCTGCACCAGAAGATTCCGAAGATAATCTCCGATGTTCTCTCGAGACACTTGTGCTCACCGCCTTTGCAAAATTCCCTACAATTGTTATATCATTGTGGATAACTCCATACACTTGCCATTTCAATCCCATTGATCTTGTTATTACAAGATACCTCAGAAATTCTCTCTATTGTTCCGAGAATACTTTGTGCCTACTGCCTTGCAGTTCATTATCCACATAAACACCCCTATGGATAATTTGTCACATTACCGAGTATCCGCCCATCCCTAGTTGTTTGTGTGTTTCACTAAGTTCTTCAAAATAATATTCGATCTTCCAAAAATCCTTAGCAGCTTATTGCTTTTGAAATTCTTGCTTGCTTGCATTATGGTTAATCCCATAAGTATAGTAATCCTATTAGCATCCCTTGTCACTATCATTCTTGAGTCCATTGATTCAATAAGTTGTGAATGTTCACAATCAGCAGTCGAATCCTAGGATTATCCTTTCGGCTCAGACGTCATTTGGATATGAGCTGGTTCTTGACCAATCAATGCCTTGATCAGTTGTGCTTTTAAAGTCTATTGAACTTATTCATTTTTGATCAGAACGATTTCTTCTGATCCCTTGATTTGGAAATCATAAATTCCTTTGCAATTGAGCTTTGAATTAGTCAGTTGTTCTCTAATCGGATCTCCTTGCATTCTTTCTTCCTCTGGTTGTGTGCCGATGCTCACATCAGATCCCTTGTTGACCACCAGACCCTTTGTCGGATTTTATCCGACAACGTCCTTCATATTCAATAAGCTTGTGAGCCTTTCCTCGGACACATAATGCCTTTGGTAAATTGTATCCTCTGCTTTCTCAAGCATGCTCTACTATCGAGTTTGTGTTATTTATTCTTGAAATTTGTGTATTTGTTCCTAAGATGCCCCGATGGGTTGAACCAATGCCTTTCATAATCTGTGTGAACTCGAAAGTTTTCACGAGTCATACTCTTCTTGTGCTTCGCCAGATAAAATTTCAACAGTACAACTTCTTCGAAGACGAGAAGTGAATGAAAGGTTGCGCATTAAAGAAGTGGGAGTCGACCTTGAACTTTGTGTTCATGCCCATGGACCCGATGTGGAACTTATCATGGAAGCTTCTTGCAAAATATTTAATCATTTGGGCAATTCTTCCCGTGTCATTAAATTGGATCCCTTGCAGCTATGGTTCCGAACATATTGTTCTCCTTTGATCCCATTTCTCGAGCAAGTTTAAGCACTTGTCTTCTGCAGAGCAATACCGTAGTCCAACCTCTACTTTGATCTGTCGTCGAGCATTACCCCCCTGGTATCTCGAGATTATCATGTAACTGCATAACCTCTTATGAGTTCTTCATCAAGTATTACCTTCTCACTGATTCCAATTTTTCACGAGCTCTGAGTTATTAAACACTCAAAGACACCGATAACTGACTCGAGTCCGCATCGCGATTAAGCAACTCTTGGTAACCTTCATTATTTACGAGTTTGAACTCAATCACGTCATTCCTAGCCTGCTTGTCTATATCCTTATCGTGTCGATTTTAACTGTGCTACCTGGTCCTTATTCCCGAAGCACAATTTTCCACGATGAGCTAAGCTTACGTCGATCTTTCTCGTCATATCATTTCACCTTGAACAACAAGCTTGATTTCGAGTTTGTGTCGTACCCATGGTTCCAATAACCTTTCGCTTCATCATTCCTTTGACTTGATGTCGTCGCTAATTGATTACATCTTCTTGAAATCTCTCAACAAATGTGTCGTGGTCATGATCAACCTTATGAGCTCGTCCTGGATATCAATCGGATTCGTGAAGAGAAATACCATCCTTGCCCTCGGAGAGTTGTGTTATCATCGGCCACTTTATTGCCTTCGCTCCAACACAAACTTGTTCGTATTTTGTGTTGTACCTTGAGTTCCTTGCTACCCAACATTGTTCTTCTTTACCTTGAAATATTACCACATTTTATGTCAAGAATGTCATGGAAATTTCACCACCTCTTAAGAACTCTTGCTATGGTGATACCTTTCACCACTTGGGTCCTCGTGTTGGTTCCAACCGGGGTACCAACAAGTGAGCGGTGCTGTTTGGATTTTGCCCTTCTAGCAACCCTATTGCTTTGAAGTTAATGGTCGGCCGTTCATTCTTAGACTATTGATTATTAAATCACCATTCGGACGTTGGTCGTGCAACCCAGCCCATATTTCGGGTGCACCTTTCAACCAATGTTTAATTGTGTATGTTTTCCTCGAGCATACATCATTATACCATTTGATCTGACAAATGTTATCCCCTTGTTCACATAGTTGTGGAAATCCATCTTTTGTTAATCTCGATGAATTGTCGCTGATTCCATCAGCCACCTCCTCATCCTCTCGTTGGTTTACTGATGAACTCTTGTTTCGGAACTCGCTTCCATAGTTCATTTCCCGAGAATCTTACAATGTCATCTCGTCAAATTGTGCCGCACCTTTTCTTCTCAGGCATCCAAAGTCTGAGGTATCGTGACACCAATCAGATCTGAATCTCGGTCAGATATGATGGTTGGAACATATTTCCAAGAGTTATAACATTGGTCTTTATATGACCCGGTAAGGTGATGTCATGCCTAGCACACCTGGCCGGAGGACCTATTGTTATAGTTTCCTTTTTGGCAAGGTTAGTCATTCTTCCGTGAGGAAATTGTAAGACTTATTCTATAGGTTGTTCCTGATGGATCCTTTTTGTTTCCAAAGTCTCATCTTCACCTGTTGACCATGTCAATGCTATCTCGAAGCATGTCTATGGTACTCCAATTTTCAACAGGAACATTTGAAGCCCAATGCTAAATGTTTCCTGCTCAATTATCCAAACACCGCCATATGGGTAATGTCATGAAAATTCTCTCCCGTACCTAAAAGAGTTTTCTACATTATATCCTGTCATGGATATCATGCTCTGCTTGTCCTTGGGAAGGATATACCCTTGAAATATGTGTTTAAACACATTTTCCTTTCCATTGTTCTGTTTAATCTGATAATCATATTTTCCTTTCCATTGTTTGGTTTAACCTTTCTGGTGATCTATATGATCTAAGCAGTAGTATTCTCCTGCTTATGTAAACACCTCGGTGTACAATTCTGTCAGTAAGACCCTGTTACAATTGTCGATGATATTCCGGTAACCACCGATGGACGAGAACTTTGCCTATTGGCCCGCCTCGTTTCGACGAGCAGGAAAATGGTTCTCTTCGTCCCTCGCCCTTGGTACCAATGTTGTTGCCGACATAAAAGACAGGCTATCCTCTGACATGCCTTGCTTACGTGATCACGAAAGACGTCTCCGCCCTTCCTACTTTTAACCCACATGGTGGGCCCATAACCCACAGTTCCACAGGATCGAAACCTGACTCTCCTATACACCCTGTTGTCGAAGTTATTCCTCGAGCTTGACTTCGTATGTGATTCACAGGCCACCTGCCTAGTGATCTATTCTGGTACCAGACGCAATACTTTCCCATTTGCTCTGAACCCCTGTCACATTTCGTTTCAGGCAACGAACGATTGCATGCCCGCTCGAAACTTCCCATGATACCTCCTTACTTTGCTCTCGATATTTTCTTAAGTTTTAGTTCGAGAGTTACTTCCCGCCACCATCCTCGATGTTATCGACCAGTTAGTCAACCTTGCAGAGGTCTGTTCTTCCGGAATAACCACCCTTATTCTTCCGTAAGTGTCAGGACCGGTTTTTTTTCGGGATATTAATTTCCCGGAAAATGGCCTTTGTGCACACCAGCCCCAGGATTACTGTTAGCTGATGAGGCACCAACTTGATACAAGAATTCCAAGCAAAGTACAAAATATGTAGTACAAGACCATTGTGGCCTATGAGTACAACACTTGGTTTCTAGTAGTTGATGGCGGAAGCGGTTTGTGGTTCATCTGCGTCTATGGGACTCCATTTCCCACAAGAACAGCTGACCAGGATAACTCCTATCTTCGCGAGGCTGCTATCACCTTTACATGGGTTCCGGGGCTGTCGTCGTAACGCTCTTCTCCACGCAAGAAATCTGGCCAAGACAATAGCCAGGGACAAGCCAGTGAGTACATTTGAATGTACTCGCAAACATCAAGAACACGGGTATAATATAACAAGGGGTAATCATGCTCCGAAATATTTTATGATCATAACGTCTGTCACGGAATAAACAAAATCCGTGATGCACGCATGCAGGTAAAATATGAACATGCAATATGGGAGTAGAAATAGAATGCACTGATCGAGTGTCTGAAATGACTCCTCGAAAGGGTGTAAATAAATTAACAATGCCGCAGTCGGGCGTCTGAGCGACACCACAAAAAGGGCTTATGAAGAATAATTAAATAACAAGCATGCCGCAGTCGGGCGTCTGAGCGACACCACATAAAGGGCTTATAAAGAATAATTAAATAACAAGCATGCCGCAGTCGGGCGTGTGAGCGACACCACATAAAGGGCTTATAAAGAATAATTAAATAACAAGCATGCCGCAGTCGGGCGTCTGAGCGACACCACATAAAGGGCTTATAAAGAATAATTAAATAACAAGCATGCCGCAGTCGGGCGTCTGAGCGACACCACATAAAGGGCTTATAAAGAATAATTAAATAACAAGCATGCCGTAGTCGGGCGTCTGAGCGACACCATAGAGAGGGCTTATATAAGAATAATCACAGTGAATATCCAGGAGGTAGAACCGTCCGAGAGATACTCGATAATTCAAATAAAGTAAACGGTTAGTCCATAATAATAATAGTCACAAACCTCATATGTCATAGGTCATAATCAAAGTTCTAGTCTAGCCGTTTCTCCATCCGAAGACCGTCACTATGTTCTAGTTTAGCCGTTTCTCCATCCGAAAACCGTCGCTAGACCCATATCAGACTGTAGTCCTTACCCATGGACATGGCTATCCAAATAGATATAACCTCTGCAGAGGGTGTACTCTTTACCCACAAGTAACGGATTTATTTAGTCCATCGGGACTAATTCCGCCTACGGCCTTTTAATTGAAAACACGCCGGACCTGCACACACCAGCTTAACTTACCGGTGTCTGGAATCACCCACGACACCTGTCAAGCAAAACTCTAAGTGGGGAGGCTACAACCTCGACGAGCATGGGTTCAAATTTATATCGCGCGCTCTAAGGGGTGCCCCCCTCTCGGTCCCAATCGGAAACACCCATGCCCCCGGACCAGGTGGCATGCCTACCGGATGCATCCGGTATCTTCCACCATGGCCTCTCTGTATGGTGTGTGCTTTAGTAAGGGGTTGACAACTTACTGAACCGTACCCTACCAGCGGCAGGGACAAAGGGTAGTACAAAACAAGTAGGGGAAGTTACTGAACAAGACTCGACCTACGGCCGACTCAGGAGGTCCAAGTATTCTCCGAATGATTTAGCATAACCAATATATTTCCATTAACAAACAGAATAACCCCTCATCAAACCTCATCATGCCATACCGGACACACTCGTCTCGACGAGGAACTAGGGACAAGCTCGTGTCTACCCAAGACCACGACTTTCCCGGCTTCCTGCCGGTATGCATGAAAAGCTCGCGAGGATGATCACTATCACCAGCATATCCATTTCTAACAGTAAAGCATCTCCAATATGCACTCATGCGTGTGACTTTATCGTTACATAAAAATAACGTAGGCTCCAAGTCAAAGTGGTGTTGTAACCGTATCAAAACACCTCACAAAAATATTATGCCAGAGTTCAGAATGCTTGCCTTCAAGAGTATGCAAGGGGGTGCACTTTTTGAAAGTTTTCTTCTCTCTCCATTTCCTATTTTGAAAAACTATTCAAATAACAAATATTTCAAAAACAATACAAAAAGTTGTCCCATATATTTTTGAAATAAATCTTAAAATAAACTAGATGAAATTTGAGAGAGGTAGGAAAAAGAATCAACTCATTTGGAGTTTTATTTTAAAAGATATAGCCAGTCAAAGTTTGGTCAAAGTTCTGTTTTTAATAAAACGAGAAAAAGAAAACGTTTCAGGGGAGAATACGCTTGCGAAGCAGAGGAGACGTACTTCGGGGGTTTACGTGACCACTTAAACACGCGGTGGCGGGGCTGGGTCACTAACAGTGGGTCCAGGGGGCCCACTGGTCAGGTTTGACTAGTCTCTCCTCCCTCCTCTTCCTCTGCCCGAACGGAGGCGGGACTCCGGCGATCACCGTCAACGAACGGCGCCTCCTCGAGGGCACCTGAGGGCAGGGATGGACCCGCCATACCTGGGCGGTCCTCCCGGTGGTTGTTGGGTCGACGGTGGGGGAAGGAGTCGCCGGCGGCGAGCTCCGCGGCGGAGGGGGCTTCGGGTGGTTTGGTGGTTTCGAGCTACGGTGGTTCTTGGTCGAGTTTGAGAGGCTGGGCGGCTCCGTGAGGTCGAGGGGAGTGGGATGGTGGTGCTAGATGAGCTGGGGAGGCTTTGCTGGCGACTAGCGGGACCGGAGGAAGGTGGCGGCCGAACCTGACGGAGGTGGGGGAGATGGCCTCTTCCGGTCAATCCGCGGCTAGGGGAGCACTAGGGGGATGACCTGGGGTCGCCTGAGGGCTTGGACGAGCTTGGGGTCCCCTTATATAGGCGTTCGAGGTTGGTCCCGTGGCTGCCGTGGATAAGAACGCCGGCGACCGTCGTTCTGTAGCCGCAGGGCGATGTGGCGGCGACGAGCGCGTGCCGACGGGCTCCAGGATAAGCTTGAGCTGCTCCAAGGGGCAGCTGGGGCGCGCGGGTGGCTTGGGCGGCGCCGTCCGTGGCAGGAGCTCACTTCCGACGCCGTCGTGCCGCCAAGGGAGCCCTGACGGCGGCACTGTAGGGCACCAGGGGTGGCTTGGAGGGTTCTGGCGAGTGGGCGAAGGCAGGGCGTGGCTCTGCAGGCGAGCAAGGGTCAGGGGCGGGACGCGGCGAGGGCGGCAGTGCGACGCGGCATCTCGGTGCGCGCGCGTGCAAAACGTGCGTTCTGGGCGCGCCAGAGCGCGCACGCCAACTGTTCGGCCAAATGCCAATGCGCGCCACAGGGCTTGGGTGAGGCTGGCAGTTAGCAGACCTAGGTTAGGAGTAGTTAGGATCTTAGTGGACAAGGTTGCTGGGTCAGTGGATCAAGTACACAGTGCAAACTAAAACTCATGTCAAAACTGACTATGCACACCAAGTGTTCGACAGAATGCTAAGTGCATCTAGGCAACTCTTGGAGTGGCCAAAAACTCCAGATCAGGGTCTCTCTGGATGTAGGTGATGATGGCAAGATAATTTGGGCAAAACCAGAAACTTGCTAGTGCAAGTTTTGCAAAACTTCAGTTTTGGACAGAAAGAGAAAGGTCTCATTGCATGCACTTAAAATCCTCCAATGGGTCCACTCTCCTGGACTTAAGGGTTTTGTAGGGAGGGCTATAAGCAGGAAAAACCTCATGGGCACTAGAGCAAAATAAAATAGGGTTGCAGTACAAATCACCAAACTGGAGCAGAATGAAGATGAGGTTGATTCACTCAAATATATCAAAGAACATCACTGGGTTTTAGCGTAAAGTTGAATTATATGCATCTACTGAGATCTCCAAACACTTGGAAGAATTTTTATAGGAATATTTAAATAGATTGTAGTGCAAAAATACCTACTGGACCAGATTTGAAAAGTTGATGTAGAGCTCAAAATCTCCAATAACCAAAAGATATTTTTGCATAAAAGTGATGTGGAAACATCACATCACATCCCCAAATTTTGGTGAAATTTTTAAATGCATTAATCAAATGGTTGCAGTGCAACAGAGACTCCAAATTCATGAAAAATCTTTTTAAAAGAATAAAGCTCAGGGAAAAGCAAATCTTGCAATTAAATCCACTGATAAAGAATTGTTTCATAGACAGAGTATACAAGTCCATTAATACAAGTCCAATAATACTTTTGGAAAGTTTCCACTTGAGGTAAAAACCCACAATATCAAAAGGTAAATCTAGACAAATGGAAAAGTTTAATTTCCTGGCAAAATTTTAATTAATAAAACAAGGTCAAAATTTTGGGTGTGTCACAACACTACCCCCCTTAAGAAAAATCTCGTCCTTGAGATTTGTTAAAAGCTGTTTTGAACAAACATCGCTCTTACCAAAAGAAATCATTCTACTGTGCAGTAACAACGTATCTAAAGTGAGAGGGCAATAAGTGGTGTAAAACCACAGTGTGGTATACTGGCGTTGCGTGGAAAAATCCATGGTTGGGGAAAAACGAGATATTTCTACGTGGATGCAGTAATTCTAAATTACTAAAACACGCTGGTCGTACCCGAGAGCACAGTGCTCTCTCTGGCTGACAGGTGGACCCGGGGCCCACTGTCGGCCTCTTCTTCTACCTCTGGCTCTCTCTTCTCTCTCGCGTGCTCTCCTGCGCTTCCTCCACCGGCGACGCCTAGCGCGTAGGGCATCTAGGCCGTACTGCGGTAGTGCGCGGCGTGCTAGCTGCCTGTGCAACGTGCACTCACCTCGCGGGCCAGTGCACTGTTGGCACTGCTCGCGGACTCGCCTCCGAACACCGGCGATCGAGCGACGAGTGGCGCTGGTGGACCTCGCCCACCGTACACCGATCTCGAGCTATAAAATGATCGCGGTGCTCCTCTCTTCTTCCTCACACCTGGCCTTGCTTCTACTTCTTCTTCCTTCTCCTCCATTGCTGTTTGCAGGAGCTCGAGACGAGGCTCTAATGGCGGAGGCGATACCGGACTGGTACGTGGTCCTGGTGTGTGGAGGTTTGGCGACGTTGCTGGGGTTCTCCGTGCTCTTGTGCGCGATGATCCTGGATGATCGTCGTGATGCTGCCGCTCGAGTGTTAGCTCTTCGCGGTGGCGGCGATCACGAGGATTAGGTGCGGCATTGAGTGCTAACTCCTGTCGGTGTGCTGGGGCAACTCGCGCCCGAATGATTACTCACAAATCTTCCTTACTGAGACTGTGGTGTCCTCAGGTGTGATCAGTTAGGCGCAAAATGTGTACGAGGATTTGTAATTAGCGCACGAGGTCGAGTGGTTGTGGTTGTGAGTCTGCTGTTATGGTGCTGCGCGAAAGAAAAAAAACTATGTCGTGAAGATATATACGCTGCAGCAACTCAGGGAAAGAAAACTCACTTGAATATTATCGTGGGTGAAACTTAGTTACAACAAAATTAACAGCAGTAAAACTGCTCACATAATTGAAACCAAATATTTGGTACGCCGCACAATTTTTTTGGATACCACGTACAAGTTACAACACATAAATAAATACTGGGATAATAAACATAGCGGTGACGTCTACAATAAAAACGGCAAAAGGACACGGTCCTGAGAAAACGTCTCTGGTACTAGGGCACACTCCTCTTCTATCGGGGGAAGCGGGTTGACCAGTCGATGAACGCGCCTCTCCTCGTCAGGCCTCAGTGGTCTGCCAATAGTGATCTGAGGATTTAAATCAGTGAGGCTCTGGAGATAACCCATTACCCGCCGAGTCAAACGCTCTTGAGCGATAACATACTGGGTAAGGTTGGCCAGCACTGGGTCTCTCTCAATTCGTCCACCGAGAAAAGATGCTACTTCTCCGGGTGCTGCACGACTCGAAAAATAATAATATCCTCGTTCGCTGGCATAGGGTACCGCGAATCGAAGACGAGCGAGCGCTTCGTACGCAGCAGCTTCTATGGCCATATGCGGAGTCGGCATGGATTTTCCCACGAAGGAAACTTCCGTTGGGTCTTGGTTTGGGTTTGTGGGAGGGATGTGCACTACTGCCCAATATTTCGAGGTGGATGGGGTGATCCTCGATTTGAGCAACTCGTACTGGGGTGGATGGATGGCACTCATGGTACTGCAGGTAAGTTCCCACAATAATTTAACAAAACTACCCGGGGTTGCGTCTGGAGTTCTCAGATAAATACTGGGGGTTGGCATGGCAAAGAAATGGCTGTGAGTGTTGCGCACAAGGTGAGGGGCACTTGGCAAGGTCACGAGGTGGCCTCTTATATAGCATTGGGGCTGGGTTATCTACCGTGGCGAAGGGTAACTAGCTGTCGGTTCTGCTCTATGGGGTCGGGGTCAATGCCATAGATACTCATATCTCATAAATGTGACGCATTGTTGTGGGTGTCGTCGGGTGTGGTTTTGGTAGCTGCGCCCGGAATTTAAAAGATACATCTGTACGCTGACGTACTTATTCATGGCTACCACTCCAAAAATAGGGGCGCACAAGCAGACAGCATTTAATAATGGTGATACAGGATCGCACAATTACAAGGCATAGAAATACTAAGGCTCGTTACTGCTCGAGCGACTTAGTCTACTTCGTTAATGTCTAAGTGGGCTGGCCTTGTGGACGCCGAGGTTTCTCCACGGGTTTCACCGTCGGGATTTGCTGCATGAGGTTGAGGGGCTGCAGGGTCGGGGTAGTGGTGATGACCATCGCGGGGGTTGCTGGCCACAATCCCGTTGGAACGTGTTCCCAAAAGGCGATGAAGCGCTTCTAGGGACACCAAAGCATTTTGGTTGACGGCTGGGGCGGACCTCAAGGGCTCGATCGGGTGTCCGAATAGCACGACTGGGTTGTCGGCGTCGGGCTCCACTTCTCCTCTCGCCGGGGCTCGGCGAACCAGTTCTCCACGAGCTGCGATCAGATCAAGGGTGATTTGATTGAACAGTTGCTCTAGTGCGCTTACATAGCGCACCAGATGCAATAGTGCAGGATCTGTCTCGTGATCTCCGTTGGCAACCTGGGGTGGCCTACCATACCCGTCACGACTGGGGTAGTAGTAGAACGAGCGACAGTTAACTCTGGGCGACAAGTGCCGGAGTTGAACTATAGCTTCTCGAGCTGCCAGTTGGATGGCTTGTGGCTCAAAGGAAGTTGTCCTTCCAGTGAACCTGTAGGGGCGTTCTGGCGATAGACCCCTACCATAGATGTGTACAGTGGCCCAGAACTGACGGCTCTCACCGCTCATGAGTCCATGGTACACAACATATTCTGGGGGCTCTTCTAATGCATAGGCACGGCGGGTGAGGTTTGCGAGCACGGTCACAAAACCTCCAAGGTTGGTTGCTGTGGTCTCATTGTGAACAATGGGGCCAGGCATCGTGGCTTGGTTTGGGAAAGAGGCTGTGCTGTGCTGGGTGGAAGCTAGCGTGCCCTTTTTATAGGAAAAGGGGACGGAGTCTTCCTTCGCACGCTTGCGAATGAGCATGTTAGGTGTCGGTCACTGGTGCGTGATCGACAGGCTAGGCTGATAGGTTGGGCACCGACTGCCAAAAGCGTCGGGTCACTATGTGGCTATCTTACGCGAGAAGCTTGGCCGGGGTTAGGTTAAGGTCTGGTGGGTTGGTTAACCTAGGTTTATTGACCTGGCTAAGATAGGATTAGCCAATGGTCAGCCTGGCTCTGATACCAAGTCTGTCAGGACCGGTTTTTTTTCAAGATATTAATTTCCCCGAAAATGGCCTTTGTGCTCACCAGCCCCAGGATTACTGTTAGCTGATGAGGCACCAACTTGATACAAGAATTCCTAGCAAAGTACAAAATATGCAGTACAAGACCATTGTGGCCTATCAGTACAACACTTGGTTTCTAGTGGTTGATGGCGGAAGCGGTTTGTGGTTCATTTGCGTCTATGGGACTCCATTTCCCACAAGAAGAGCTGACCAGGATAACTCCTATCTTCGCGAGGCTGCTATCACCTTTACATGGGTTCCGGGGCTGTCGTCATAACGCTCTTCTCCACGCAAGAAATCTGGCCAAGACAATAGCCAGGGACAAGCCAGTGGGTACGTTTGAATGTACTCGCAAACATCAAGAACACGGGTATAATATAACAAGGGGTAATCATGCTCCGAAATATTTTAGGATCATAACGTCTGTCACGAAATAAACGAAATCCGTGATGCACGCATGCAGGTAAAATATGAACATGCAATACGGGAGTAGAAATAGAATGCACTGATCGAGTGTCTGAAATGACTCCTCGAAAGGGTGTAAATAAATTAACAATGCCGCAGTCGGGCGTCTGAGCGACACCACAAAAAGGGCTTATAAAGAATAATTAAATAACAAGCATGCCGCAGTCGGGCGTCTGAGCAACACCACATAAAGGGCTTATAAAGAATAATTAAATAACAAGCATGCCGCAGTCGGACGTCTAAGCGACACCACATA